>NW_026880195.1:0-299116 GCF_032173495.1 Musca vetustissima
CCACTTCAACAATACCTGTACTGCTTAATCGTTCAGCACGGTCAACACTATTCCCACGAATTGTGAGTGGACTGAAAGAAGGTCTAGTAACTGTACTGTTATCACCAGTTACTTCCGCTTGTAAAAATCGAGATTCATTATCATCAACCATTGTCGGTGTAATGCCGTTACCACTATCTAAATCTTCTGCTTGTGTATTACCCTGGTTAACTGTCAAATCTCCTGCGGCTCTACTATTGGAACGAGTGGTCCTGCCGAGAGGCTTCGGTATCGCAGAGGGTGCTGGTTGCATAATGCCAAATAATCACGAAAATAATTTGATTTAATCGAAATGTCAATGTAGAATCCAAAATAAATTCCAATAAAAATTTACAGAATTTTGAAAATTCAAAAAAAATTAATTTCTGAAAATCAAAAAAAAAAATGTATCTAAATGTTATGCATCCAACAAGAGAATTAAATTTATACAAGTCTCATCAAAAGGTTATATTCCAAACTTGTAGTGAAAATCAAAAACAAATACTCAAAATAGCAAATACTGCAATATAATATTAGCTGAAAACTAATTTGTAATTTTCTTCTTCAGAAATCAAATGGATAAATGTCAATCAATATAAAAAGGGAAATGTAAACAGGTTGGTTTAAAGAAGTCAATATAGAAAAACAACAACATATCTGTAACGCAACAAACAATGTGATCTTAGAAAGAAATTCTAATTAGTAACTCAATAATGAAACACATTAGCTATCGCAAATTCAACTGTTGGTCATATATTTACCTACAGAGAATGACTATATAACTTTTATGTTTCAAATAAAATTTCAGAATTTGGTTGTATTTTATCGCAAAATTAATACCATAATAAAAACGACGATTCAATGACATATAAAATACAATTCTATACGATGGAAATATAGAATAAAATATTTTTTCAATTACGCCAAGTCGCTATTGAGTGTTATCATTAGGTAACAACTCAAGTCGAAAACCAAAAAAAAACGTAATCAAGATCCAAAAATTCAAAAGAGGTACCAGGATGAACCTGGCCTTAACGTTGGGCGCCATTTTGTTGTAAGATCAACTGTTATTGCATGCTCTTAAAACGAGAGGTCGATATCTTTTAACAATACCTAGATGACGGTGGTATCGATTTATTTAGGTTTGCTCCGGCTCTTCTCAGTCGGCACTCTCAGCGGTGTGCATAACAGAGACAACAAGAAATTGAGTTATTAATGTAAAATAAAATTCAAAAAAAAAAAAAGATATAAATTGTTGTTGCGTTATTTTCCAGACAGCGTTGTTTTCTGGTATCCAGATGTCATTGGATACCTTTATCGCCCACCCTATGGATTCCTGTATGAATCCCCTTTTTGGGCTCCCACCATGGTGAGATGCCCCCAATACCTATATCGACTTCACCTTAGTTTACATTATCCCCTTATATAGTTGATTAAAACATATTGTTATGTTTAATTATTTTCATATTTTTTAATTCATAAATTCTTTTCATATTTATTTTCTTTGATATAATAACATTAGATCGTATAATAATACATAATATTATATACTACATAATGATAATAAAAAAATTAATCTGAAATCTATTTACTTGGGTGTCAATCGACAATGTCAATAATGGAAGTACATACAAATTTGAATTACATTGGTATGTTCATCCCAATTCAAGTACCACTGTGCACTATATTGTATACTAGAGGATATATATATATATATATATATATATATATTTATAAAGGATATATTTATAACCTATCGAGCTCAATGGTGTAATTATTTATCCTTAAATTGTTCAAATAAAATTGTATACGAATAGGGATAAACATTTGACAAAATTATAATTTCGAAGAAAATATTTTTATAAAAATTTAAATCCAGAATAATAACTATATAAATATATATAGGGGTTAATATTTAATATTTAAATTCAAAATGTTCACAAATTATATAAATTCAATCATTCAAATTGAATATGTATGTACGTTTATATATGTATGAGTGTATGCATGTATATTACAAATGTATGCTCATATATACATACACCTATAATAACTGTACATATATACAATGTTTATTATATATCATTATATAATTATATTTATTTTTTTTTTTGTATTATATACTATTATATATTATATATTTTTTTTATGTGTGTATATATATTAATATATATACTATATATATGTATGTATATTAGGTACGATACTATACGAGGGTATATATATAATTTATAAAATAGATATATCTAATATATATATAGGAATATAAGTATGCAATTACAACTAAATTTGCTTTATAACACGAAAGAGTATTCAATTTTGACATTAACTTGATTTGACAGATTTAATTTTGATGTAATTCTAATGAATTTGGAGAAGACAAAGAAAACGGTGGAATTTCGTGTACAAAATGGCGGGAATTCTCACTTTTATAAATGTTATTTTCAAGTCTAAACAATTTAGTATTTTAGGAGTGTATTTGATCATTTAAATTTATGATGGTTTTGTTCCAAAACTCGGCTGACCGTCGAGTAACAAATAAAAAAAAATGTGGCCCCTAACCTCCCGGTCTGTGACTGGTCGGATAGGGTACCAAACGAGGACAAAAAATATAAGTTGACGCAAACTGTCACTTTTCCAGGTGTGTACTTACAGTTGGGGAATCGATACCAAACCTTTACTGTAAGAGTGACTTGTCTGATGGAAGGTATTCGTTGATGCCGATGGTGGTTCTGACGATGGCTTCGTATATGATGAAGTCCCAAAAATTGTGTGTGGCGTTCAAAAAAATTGTCCAAAGAAATTTTAATGTCGCCTTCGGTGTGGTTATACCAATGCCAAAAGGAAAAAAAATAATGACGGCAACAGTTGGTTTTTGGTGTGGTAATTTTCCACTGTATACCACAGGAGGGTAATAGAATTCCTGGGCCGGGATAAGCACGTGGCACTCTAGGTACACCAGATACCGTTAAGGCAACCGTTATAACTACCGCTCCAAAAAAAAAAATCTCTGGAAAAAAAAACACTTCTATACAAACTCGCTAACTTACATTGGTGTGTAAGTTTCACCAAAACCTACCCACAAAACCGCTTACTTTCCGCAAAAGTAGTTTATTCCAACAGGAGGGATAAGAAAAAAAAATAACACTCCACTTCCAATTATTTAATAGGACTTTGCACCGGTATATAACTTTGCACTGTAGAATTTGTTGTTGTGGTCTGCCGCTACGTCTTACTATTTCGAATTACACTTTTAGAATGACGCCAAAATGGCAATCGGTGCGAAAAGGAAAAATGAGTAAGGGCACCTTAGTCCGAAACTTGCATAAGAATATGCAAAAAGGAACAATCGACTAATCGATGTCATGATCGATTATTGACTGATGACAGATGGGCTATGGTAGGTTAACACGAGGGTGACATAACACGATATCCGAAGGAGATTGACTATTAATGGTGCCGATAGTTGATGTATACAAATGAATTAAGCAAACGTGCATTCGTATATAAAAAACATAATACATTTTAAAAACATAAGGTATTGCAATAATAATATGCCATGGATTTTACCTGTAAGGTGATTTAACTTAAATATGTTTAGACAATTATAAAGGTTTGGCGACGTAATCGTTAAATGCTTTTACCAATTTAGACTGTTTGCATATGAAATGTCGTAGACAGTTAATCAGACAACGGAAATTGTCATTGAGCAATGTTTAGGAAGGCGACAAACTTGTCTTTCAATTGAAGTCCTTAGAAAAATTTAAGTAATTGTTTAACCAGACCTATTCTATTCTAGTTGGAAGAAATTCCTGTGCGTTACACGACAGCATGTTTGGAGCTCTAGATACCGTATTCGAAAAAGGAGTAGTATGATTTGTACTTCTAATTGGCGTAGCCGAGTGAGTAGGAGTGGACGACGTAGATCGTGACTGTAAACCAAAACTAGAGCTTATGTTTAATTCCCCATGTAATAACGTGTGATGTCGTCTGTTACATACACTGCAATTGTGAGTACTTCTACAATTTTTTGCATGATGACCTCGGGAGAGGCAATTGACACAGTAATGGTGTCGTTTCACAATTGAAAAACGATCGGAGAGAGCTCGACTACGGAATTCTGAACAATCACGTAGGTGGTGATTTTTTCTGGGACAGATAAAACAATGTTTTGGAGAGGAAAGACGTGGACTATTAAATTTAGCAGCATTCGGAGAATGTGCAATATTACTAATATTATCTAAAATTTCCGTGGTATCTATGCCTTTTATATCACGAAGGCATGTTAGAGTTTGAATTCTTTCCGTAAGAAAGGAATCAAAATCTTTCCACGTTGACAAAGCGGATTTATCTTTAACAGTTTGTTCCCACAACGTAACAGTGCATCTTGGAAGCCTTTGAAGGCAAATAAAAACTAAAATAGGGTCCCAGCTTTCAGTTGAAATGTCGTAGATTGACATAGCAGAAATGCATCCATTTATTCCGCGTTGTAATTTTTTCAAATCGGAACTAGTTTCGGCTTCTATGACCGGAAGGTCAAAAAGAGACTTGATTTGGTTATTAACGAGAATACGGACGTTGTCATAAGTTTCTCTCAAGGCTTTCCATGCTAAATTAAAACTTTTATGAGTGAGTGGAAATTTGGAAACAATATCTCGCGCCTCACCGCTAGTTTTCATTACTAAATGACACAATTTTTCTATGTCGCTAAGCCGAGCATTATTTATGTACACTGCGGAAAATAAATCTCTAAATGTAGGCCACGACTGAAATTCACCATTAAATATATCTATGTCACATGGCGGAAGATTTATGCTATGAAGTAAGGTTGGAGACGAAATCTCTACAAAATTTCCTGTTTGGTGCGTAACACCTGAAAAGAGGTTAGGATGCTGGGAAATGTTGGGTTTCTGCGTAGCTCGAAGTTTATCTATTTTTCTATTTATTGATGACAACACGTGAACATAAGCTTTATAGGCGACATCGTACTTGCTGTCAGCTGAAGTCATGTCGTCCGAGCATGCGTCATCCGAAGTTTTAAGGTAACTCACACAATGTTCATACCTGTCCTTCACTTTACTCCATAATTCTCTTGATTCAGATCCTTGTATTTCAAGGGAATATACATCTAAATCGTCATCCCGTGAGGAAGAGAAATTCGCATCAAATTTAATTAGAGCATCAGTGGCTCTGATAAAGAAATCTAAAGGAGTAAGCGGCATTTTATGGAATTATATCAAAATCAATTCAATAGAAACGTAAATGGACTGTATATTTTTATCTATGCACGGAATGCAAGTTTGTTTTATAATAATTTTATAATTAATTGATCGATTAAAAAACGTAGATTATTTTATTTCAATAGCGGAGACAAATCGATTTCGTAAAAAATCCAACAATTTTTTATATATTTACTATATTCAAAATTGAGCCGTAAACTCTTTTTTCAGTGTATCGGAATCGGCACGAACAATATATATTTAAATATAAAAATACGCGAAATTATATTAAAAAGTATAAGAATTTATTTTCGAAATTTTCTCTCAGTGTGTCGTAAAACACACGTATTTTTTCAGTGTATCCGAAATACTTTTATATAATTTTATATTTTTAATTAAAATTTTAAAATAAATATTTTCAATTATAAATTTTATTTTTTATACGACCCACTTTAATGTGATGCGTTGGTGGTTACTGACTACTCATGTAACAAACAACCAAGAATTGACTTCACTAATCAGTGTGGTTTTTGTTGTGTTGATGTTTGTTACTATTACAGCGGCAACGTGTATTTATTGTTGTTGCTTTTTCTTATCTCTTTTGTGCGATCAACGTAGTTGATCACTGTTAACAAATTATTTTTGTAAAAAACACTTATCACCACACTGATTTACACCACACTAATTCTCGAAAAGAAATGATGAGAGTCGTACGTAATGAATGTTATTAAAGAGAAATGAAGTAAATTCTATCACGTAACTATTGCTGTTGACAACCTTAGGTTAAGTTCAATATGTGCAATGTAAAATATAACAAAACACTCACTGTAAGTTCGGTACGTACCTTTATGTGAATATGTGATAATTGATCACAGTGTTTTGTGTTTTGATGACAATACCTTGTAGAAGGTTAGATAGAGTTTGTTGTTGCAATGTTTAAGTTCCTCGTAAAGGCAATAATGCGAATCGTATAATCCGGCTCGATCGGACCAAATGTTTAAGTGGGGAATATGAAAATAAATACCCAAATAAAAGAAAACACAATTATATTAGAATTTGTCCAATAGAATATTGGCGTTTTATTGTCGTAAACAATATTACCTTTTTATTATAATTTGTGTTGGTATGCTCTGTGCAAGCTTAGTGGACGAAATCCATCAAGCGTAGTTTGAGACTTTTTCTAGACAGACTGATGCAAAGGCGGGCGCGTAAACCAAACGTCAGTGATTTGACTTTGACAGCAATACTTTGCCCCGAATGCGCAAAGTTGCAATTTAAGGTAGTAAGACAAATAAATAGAAATCTGAATATTCTTAATTAAACAACATGAATTAAGAATAGTGTTGTATGAACGGGTTAATTGATGTACGTAATTCTGAGAGCGAACTACGTTGTTCGAATGCTCGTCAGAACATGGTATTACCCAAATATGCATTGCATATAACCATGGTACAATTATAAATGGTAACAGCAAGCCCCAGCTGATTTGATTCCAACGTAATACTACACCTTTTTCAAATGTTATTCCAAACATTTCAATTGCAATTCGAGAATTTCATTTGTAATTCGAAAATTCAATTTGCAATTCATAACATTTCAGTTGTTATTCGAGTATTTTATCGGCAATTCACAACAATTCATTTGTAATTTTAAACTTTTCATATGTAATTCAAAAAATTCCATCTGAATTTTTAAGTATTTCATTTGTAATTTGTATATTTTTATTTGAAATTCAATGAATTCAATTTGAAATTCATAAAATTTTACTTGTAAATCATAATTTTTCAGTTGTAATACGTAAAAATTCATTTCAAATTCTTAAGTCCAAATTTAGACTAGGCGAGTTTACTTGCGACAAGTCTTTGTTTGTAGGAGAGAGGGGCAAGGGGTATAGAAATGAAAAAAAATTGCTCGTACCGACAATTTTCTGGCAATTCGTTTTGTGTATTCCGTATTTTTTGACATTTTATATATATTTAAATGTGAAAAAACAACAAATAAAAACATTTTTTGGAAACCGAATTGCCTTGTATAGACGCAAGGAGCAAGTTCAAAAGACAACGATAAAAATTGCCGCAAGTAAACTCGCCTAATATAAATCAGGACTAACATTTTATTTCAAATTCGAATAAAATAAATAAATTGAACAATAAGTGGGGTAGATTTTTTATGTAGTGAAAAATAGTATTAAAAAAAACTAACATACACACATATATACAAATATATATATATATATATATATATACATATATATACATGAGAAATTCATAAAATATATATATATATATATATGTGCGGTTTTTAAAAGAATGAATAAAAATCTATATAAATTAAATTTAAATAAATACATTAAAGTTCATGTTGCAAAAAGTATATAAAATTATAAAGTATATTACATTAATATGTACATACATTATTACCCACCTTAATGTATTACACATATTTTGGGTGTTTCCCATTACATTTTTCCAATTTAAAATGAAATGTTATTAATTTCAAATCAAATATTACGAATTTCAATTGAATTTATTTGAAAGTTGAATGGAATTTTATAAATTTCAAATGGAATTTTAGTAATTTCAAATGGAGTTTTATGAATTTCCAATGGAATTTTACGAATTTCAAATGGAATTCTGCGAATTTCGAAAGGTGTTCTATGAATTACAAATGAAATTCTCGAATTACAACTGATATGTTATGAATTGCAAATGGAATTCTCGAATTGCAAACTGTATGTTATGAATAACAAATGGAGTTCTCGAATTACATTTGATATGTTTTGAATAACATGTGAAAAAGGTGTAGTGTCAATATGAATTTGACAAATTATGTTTTTAAAAATCACCCAACAGGAAAATTGGGAACGCATACAATTCGAAATTGTTCATCATTAAATGTCCTCCCGTATTCATTTTACTCAATCTGCCTGTTGGGAAAGTTTGAGGAAGCAAAGCTTTCTTCATTGAATAACTCGCAATTCCCTGCATTTTCATATGTGTTACACATATAAGTGGCAATAGCTCAATTATAGGAAAGATGTGGAAGCGATAGAAATATAAATTTCAGAGATTTTCATTCATGGTTTTCAAATAATATTTTGAGTATTCGAAAATATTTTATTTTCAAAATTAATATAATTTATTCGTTTTTTACATTTTTCTGTCAAATGACGTTGACACTAGTATAACATACAAAAACAAATTTCCATGCGGTTGTTGTATCGTTTGTTGTACAACAACACTTGTTGTTACCTTCTATTATTATTATATAATGGCGTATAACATTATAAATTTATTTAGGCGAACACATGGAACAATTATAAAAGGTAACAGCAAAGCCAAGCTGATTTGATTCCAACGTAATACTACACCTTTTTCACATGTTATTCAAAATATATCAAATGTAATTCGAGTATTCCATTTGTAATTCACAACATATAATTTGCAATTCGAGAATTCCATTTGCAATTCATAACATATCAATCGTAATTCGAGAATTTCATTTGTAATTCATAGAAAACCTTACGAAATTCGCAGAATTCCATTTGAAATTCATATAGTTCCATTTGAAATTCGTAAAATTCCATTGGAAATTCTAAAAACTCCATTTGAAATTTATAAAATTCCATTCAACTTTCAAATAAATTCATTTGAAATTCGTAATATTTTATTTGAAATTAATAACATTTCATTTTAAATTGGAAAAATGTTATTGGAAACAACCAAAAAATGTGTAACACATTAAGGTGGGTAAAAATGTATGTACATATTAATGTAATATATTCAAAGTGAATTTGTCATGTATATATATGTGTGTGTGCGTGTTGGTTTTTTTAATAATCAGCCTTATTCTGGATGTCAATTCCATGTGAATTTACTCGATCTTTCCCTTCGCCTTATTCTGAACAACATTTTCCAGTGAAATTTTTCGCATTCTCGCTTTCGCCTTATTCTGAATGAAGTTCGAAAGCGAAAAAATCCGCTTTGGGGAAAAATTAGGTATTCTGAATTACAGGGAGTAGGAGAATGAGATGAAATTTTGTGCGAAATTTTTCGCTAATAAATTTAAAGTGAGTTGACTATAAAAACATAAGTAATAACTATTTTTATGAAAAATATTTAGGGGAGACTGGGGCACCTTCGGCAATCGCGTTTTCGATATGAAGCTCTCACCGTACATCACTAGTTTCGATACGTAGGTATCGAATATCGAAATAAATAAGTGTCACAAAATTTTAAATTTCTAGCTAATAAACTTATTTAGATGCACAATTTTTTGTATTTCTACAGATGTTTTTGTAATATTTCCATTCCATTTCGTAAATATTTCGTGTATAAAACTTTTCAAATTTTAAGACAATATTATTAAACAGTGGTTAATTACAATGTGTATTAGTATAAAAATAGTTAAAAATATAATGTTCTTACAAGACTGATAAAAAAAAATGGAAAAAACTATAAAAAGTACATTCGGGGTAGATTCGGCATTTTAAAATGGGGCACATTCGGCCACATACAGTTAGTGTAATGTCATTTCCTTAAAATGGTTTTGAATTTGTCTTTAAAAATAATCCTTTAATATGGTTCGATAATACATATATAAGACCAAACGTGCTTGTATTGACGAAAATGCGATATAAATACCCTATTTCTGATAGTGTGTGTGACCTTGAGATGTCAACGTCCGTCGCTAGAAAATATAGCCCTAAAATTCAAACATTGTGTCGCTTATTTAAACCAAATAGAGCCTTTAGAGGATCTGAAGTTCAACCAGACTGATAGAGATGATAATTACCAGGCTATGACTATGGTGCCGAATGTGCCCCATCAAATGCCGAAGCTACCCCGGGTTGGGGCACATTCGGCGAATTTGACTTTTTTTACAAAACTGTAAAAATTTTTAACTAACACTAATTTTTTATATCTTTTTGGTATTAGTTTTTATAATTAAGTGTCAGAGGACAATAATCAGCTATAAAGTTTTTATATATATTGCATAAGTACTGAGATATAGAGCTCTAAACAAAAAGTGCCGAAGTTGCCCCAGTCTCCCCTACTAATTCTATGACGATTTAGAATATTATAAATGATAGTAAGCAAATTTTTAACTGGAAAACAACCAATAAAATGCCATTGGAAATCCTATTGATAACGATGCATGCTGAAGCAAGTATTGCCAAGAAATGTATGAAGGTAATAAGGAAATACAGACATTTTGGGTGAGGATCTGTCTCTCAAGAAAAAAATTTTCAAAATTATGGAAAGCCGCTTAACAGTGAAGAACTTAAATAAAAATTATGAAAGAAAAATTTTTTTTTCAAAAGCAAATCATAACATAACAGGCCACTTTAAGAATTTGGGGAAATAAAATATCGGAATTAAATAAAAAGGCACACAATTATGTAGTGAAATAATAAAGTGTGAATTAATTAATTAAATCGCAGATTTCTTCCTATTATTCGTTATGTTTTTGCCATCATAAAAAATGTTCTTTTAATTGTAATCTATTGTAGTTGTTGCAACAAATTGCATCAAAACAATGAACAGCTGTTTCACATGCCATATTGTAGGTTGCCATATTTTCAAACTTTAATTTATTTTCTTTTAATTGCAAAGCATTTATACAGCGGATTCTTGATATTTCACATTTGTATTGCTATATAGTTTAAATAACAATAAAAAGTAACAATTTTTAATAACAAAAATCAATAAATAATATATTGAAAATGTTACACAATTAAATTACAATGGGGCAACACACATTGCAACTTAACTTACAATATGGCCACACACATTGCAACTTAATTTACGATATGACAACACGAATCTTTTTTTTCAACCACCATTTTCGAAAACTCGATTCCGCATCTCGCATTTTTTGCATCTCCCTATTCATTCAGAATAAGGCGAGAATGTGAAAGCGAAAATTTTTTACATGCGAGATATATCCCTAGCAAATATCCAGAATAAGGCTGATTATGATTTACAAGTGAAATTTTATGAATTTCAAATTGAATTCATTGAATTTCAAATGAAACTACGAATTTCAAATAAAAATTTACAAATAGGAGTAGTTCTTCCCTTATGAAGTTATGTATTTTTTCCTAATTAGATATTATTTACCTTTAAGTTCTAATAATTTAAATGTTAATTTACAAATTACTATTCGAAGCATATTGTAATAATTTATTGGCCCCTTAGGCTTTTCATTACAAAATAAAGATTTAATAATAAAAAAAAATTACAATTGAAATTCTTAAAAATTCAGATGGAATTATTTGAATTACATATGAAAAGTTTGAAATTACAAATGAATTATTGTGAATTGCAGATTAAATACTCGAATTACAACTGAAATGTTATGAATTGCAAATTGAATTTTCGAATTACAAATAAAATCCTCGAATTGCAATTGAAATGTTTTGAATAACATTTGAAAAAGGTGTACACTTTTCATATGTAATTCAAAAAATTCCATCTGAATTTTTAAGAATTTCATTTGTAATTTGTATATTTTTATTTATAATTCAATGAATTCAATTTGAAATTCATAAAATTTTACTTGTAAATCATAATATTTCAGTTGTAATTCGTAAAAATTCATTTTAAATTCTTAACATTTTATTTCAAATTCGAATAAAATAAATAAATTAAACAATAAGTAGGGTAGAATTTTTTTATGTAGTGAAAAATAGTATTAAAAACAAACTAACACACCCATATATATACATATATATACATACATGACAAATTCATAAATATATATATATATATATATATATATATATATATATGCGGTTTTAAAAAAAATGAATAAAAATCAACAGTAAGGTCTGTCAATAATCTATATAAATTAAATTTAAATACATACATTAAAGTTCATGATGCAGAAAAGCATAAAGTATATATAAAGTATATACAATTATAAAGTATATCACTTTAATATGTACATACATTATTACCCACCTTAATGTGTTACACATATTTTGGGTGTTTCCCATAACATTTTCCCAATTTAAAATGAAACGATATTAATTTCAAATCAAATATTACGAATTTCAATTGAATTTATTTGAAAGTTGAATGGAATTTTATAAATTTCAAATGGAATTTTACTATTTTCAAATGGAGTTTTATGAATTTCCAATGGAATTTTACGAATTTCAAATGGAATTCTGCGAATTTCGAGAGGTGTTCTATGAATTACAAATGAAATTCTCGAATTACAACTGATATGTTATGAATTGCAAATGGAATTCTCGAATTGCAAACTGTATGTTATGAATAACAAATGGAATTCTCGAATTACATTTGGTATGTTTTGAATAACATGTGAAAAAGGTGTAGTGTCAATATGAATATGACAAATTAAGTTTTTAAAAATCAACCAACAGGAAAATTGGGAACGCATACAATTCGAAATGGTTCTTTATTAAATGTAATTGTATATTAAATGTATTCAATTTACTCAATCTGCCTGCTGGGGAAATCTGAGAAAGCAAATCTTTCTTTAAGAAATAATTTTCATATGTGTTACACATATATGGCATAGGAACGATATGGAAGCGATAGAAATATAAATTTGATAGATTTTCATTCATGATTTTTAAATTTTATTTTGAGGATTCGAAAATATTTCATTTTCAAAATAAATATTGAGTAGTTAGCCACTTACGAAACATTCAAATACATTATTATTTTTAGAATAATACCTTCTATGATATCATTAAGAACTCTTGTTAAATGGAGTAGTATAGTTTGCAATTTAATTGAAATCGGCCTTAATGCTTTAATTTGCATTTTTTTACTGTCAACTCTTTTTCGATTATTGACTGTCCAACAACCATAAATGTTTTTGTGGTGGCCTGATAATTGACAAACCTGTGAGGCACACTATCAAACAAGAAAAAATTGGAAAGGTCCCCTTTTCCACATGCAAATTGTTATTTGGCAAATTTGTTGTTTTCTGTTTTGAAATTTTCGCTTGCTTTTCAACTAGCTAATTTTTCTTTTCCAAATTTGCGAATCAAAATACAAAAGAAAGAAAGAAACGTCAAATTTATTTTTTAATTTTAAAGAATTTTTTAATATTTTATTTTTTTTTACATATTTTATTATATAAATTAAAAATTAAATTTCACTTGCACAAATTAAAACAATTGTAAACAACAGCCGGCTGTGTGTCAGTAAAACGAATAGGTTAAAAAGGAAATGTCAACAAAATTGTTTTCAACGAAAAGAGCAATGTTTTGTTTCTCATCCTCGAACCCCTCTCGCCTACAAACTCAGAATTTCCAAATAAAAATTTGCCTGTGGAAAAGGGGACAAAAGAGTGTCATTCAAAGTGATAGTGTGTATACCGTTTTAATTGGATTGATTTGAAAACATAAGGTTCACAATCGGCATTTTTGAATAAACACTACCAAAGATACAAACCATTTTTACTATCGATTGGAATTTCCTGTAAAGTTCACATATAAAAATATTAAAGCATAAGTATGGAATATTTTAAAGTCGGCAAATTCCAACAGATGACATTTGCTCCATTAGAAATCGTACATATTGCGAAAACTTCAAGAGAAACATTTCCCTTTTCAATATCGGTGCATAGGCTAACTTAAAACACCAGCTAAGTTTAAGATCAATTTAATGATAGATTTTAATTACAAACATATCTACTTTACAGAAATAAAACCAAATTTATTTTGGGTGTCTAAATATTGAATTTTTGTTTTATTAGATTTTCTTATAAATAATTTTCTTATAACTTTCTATTGGACACAAACTACATTATAAAAGTAATTCTTAGAATAATAAATATGTATTTCATTGTTTTAAATGTATGTGTTATATATTATAGCATAAAAATTATTTTTGGTGCTAGAATACTAATTGTTTATCTTGTGTATATGTAATGTAATTAAATTTTTAGTAAACTAGAAAAAAAAAAACAAGAAAACATCTTGGTTCGGAATTTTGTTAGACATTTTCATTAATATGGACAAATTGTTTTTGTATTTCATCTTAATGATGAGTATATATAAAAATATAATAAAATACACAATAATACACTTAAAAATAATATACATATGTATATCTTTATATTTAAGGAAGAAAACACGGAAGAGGAATTTGATATTGAATTTCAATTTAAATTTTAATGTAGTTTTTTTTGTATAAGTTGACAAATTAAAAATGTTACTAATGAACAAGAACAATTGTTTATTTTGTAGACATCTTAAATGCATTTCAAGGGTTGATTTATTATCAAACAAACTTATATTATTAGAACATAATACATAAAATATATTTCTTTGCATTTTATCAACTCAAGCATTGATGCATTTATAATGTGATGGTCATTAGAGAACAAAATCGAAATTTAGGGTGTAAAGGTTATATTTGAGGCGTATACAATAGTTTTTTTTTAATCTCTTTTATAATTAAAGTGTGTGTATATATATAGTATCAGTTTAATTGTAAGTTGTATATAAAAATATATGTTATTATTTCCACGGTTGGTTCTGTGTTATTGTACACGTTTCTCTGCTATACATATGTGGGTATTTATGTATATAATTTTGTATGTGTGTTTTTTTCAATAAAGAGGCACGTGCATTATTACCACAAAAGTCACAAAAAATATTAGTCTATTCACCACCAATGTCATCATCATCATCTTCTTGAGATAATAAAGCACTATTTCGAGACATTTTCATATAGGCTGCACAGATACATTCACATACAAAGCGATATTGGCTCTAAAATAGGAGTAAATGAGTAATATATAAATTTATATATGAAATAGGAGAGAAACAATTCGTAAATATTGCCGAAAATGGGTATAAGAAAAAAGGCCAAGTATTGATTACTTACCACATTTTGCACCATACAGGCTCTTTGATCACGCATTGTACGCACAATATCCAACGGATATACTGGTTCGCGTGCCTCCATTAATGCTAATGCTGTATCCATTAGTATTAAAACACCTGTTCGCCCAATACCAGCCGAACAATGAACTATAACAGGTGGATTAGCAGCACTAATACATCTGCAATGAACGAAAAATGACAATATTAGATGCATGAAAGAAAGACGGCGTTGATCGCCGTCCAATCGGGCTGCACATTTTAAAGTTCAGTCTTAAGGGGATCCCCCATTCTCGGTTTCAAAAAACACTTTAAAATTTCAATTGAAAATCTCAACAATTCTTAAAGACGTAGTCGATTTATTGTGTCAGCATAAAGCTACGGCAAAAGTGCTTGTGAAACTTGAAACGGTTTTTTTACGAATAGCGGGCACGACTAAACCTAAACATTTTATGGAGCCTCGGATGAACAACAATTTGCGAGTTTTTCATTTTATGATACTAGGTATTAAATAACTAAAATAATAAAAAATACTTACTGATGAACACTGGTTGATACCGGCGTCTCATCTTCGGGAGTTACACCATTACTGGCAGCACATTTACGTTCTCCCATAATACCACCATTTTCATCGGCATCAGCATCGAGCAGTCTAACCTGTTTTAAACTTTCTTCGATTTCCTGCAACAATGACCGATTGCGGGCATTTCGAACACGTTCCACAAATTCCAAAAAAAGATTCGGATCCGAGGGTACACAATGATCGGGCCAGGCAAGATATTGCATATGTTGTATATGGCGCTGTTCACCCGTTCGCCTGTCACACAACAGAAACTCGCGAAATACAAAACTTCCCGTCTCGTCGGGCTTCTCACTGAGACATTTAACGCACAAACCTTCGCCCAATTGCAGTTCATCGCCCGTTACTGGCCAATATTGATGGCATTTTTGTCTGCCAGCTTCCATTACCGTTGTTAGCATCACAACCAAATGGCTGCTTTCCTGCTGTACCATTCGCCAGAAATCCGTAGTCGTTGAGGCCAGTGGACCTTGGGTGGCAATATAACGATTTATGCCACCTGGAATTTCCATATTTACATAGTTGGCATTTATATAATCGCCACTCGAACAATTGACCAACGTAACACGAGTACAGTCGTATGGTGATATGTCACGATAACGATTTTTCGCTACGTTTTCGGGTTTTCTTGCTTCCGTTATGGCCAAATCGGGATTTTTACGGTACATCAATTCGTATTGTGCCAGTAGGGCACCCGATGCCAAACCATCGCTAAGTAACAATAAACTTTGTGTGAAGAGAGCATCGCCATCCAGGAGATTTGAATGGGAACCAATCTCATCGGTTTCCGGTACATATTGGTATAGGGGTTCTTCTTCTTCGGTCAGTGGAGGCCCCATTGAGCAGGGTCGCATAGTGAGCAGCAACTCACCGGTACGTGTATTGCGGCAATCTTTTATCATATTGACAACTTGTTCGTGTTTCAGTCCGGCAACTTCACGGCCATTTATGAGGACAACTTCGTCTCCCTCACAAACCCTCGGTGTACAACGATCAGCCGGGGTATTGGGCACAACTTTTGACACCTGAACCGGCAAACCCAAATCGATGCCACCCTTGACATTAAAACCAAAACGACCATGTTCATCAGCCAACAAACGTATGGTTATCAAATCACTACCACTCTCGGGGGCTGTCGAACAACCATTCATGTAGGTGTTCATGGCTGCACCCAATTGAGTGCCATTTGGACTGTGAGATCCCGTACTATATGCTGGTACTGGAGATTCAAAACGACGACCACATTGGTCAATATAGCCAGTATCACTGTAAAAGTATAAAAATCGTGCTGTTATAAAAAATACAATAGAAAAGTCGAATGCACTCCTTACAGTTGGATATCATATTCATCACTTTGTTGTTCCCAAGCTTTGCGGGGCATTGTATCCAATTGCTTCGATGTAACCTTATTGTCATGGTGGGGACGGCTAGTTTTTGTTATGGTTAAAATGGACGTATGTGTGGCAGCATTAGCGGACGGAGGTTTACCATTGTGAGAAACACTGCCATTACTATCGGAGCCGCTGGCTCCATTTGCTAGCGGTGACATTGTAGTGCCACCTGGCCCAATAGCAATTAGCCGTTTGCTTGGAGAACGAACAAAAGCCTTGTGTATTTTTGCACGTTGTTTTGATTCTTGTACAGCTTGCAATTCGGTGCGTCCAGAGTAATAGAATCTGAAATGTAGATTTTAGTTAGTAAGGCCGCACTTGTTTTAATTTATCGGCTATAGTTTCAAAACTTACTTTGATCCCAAGCTCAAATTAAGAAAACGTGATAAACGATGTGGTCGTTTCAGTCGGAAGAATGAATGATGTTCAACACAAGATTTCCACAAGGATTTAGCATGTTTGTGTGATGACATAGTAAAGCCTAATAAAGTGTCATAACTTTCGGACTATTCAATACAAAACAAAAAACATTTATTATTTGATATATGTGAAGGAATTTTTATCCTATCGTGGTTACATACCGGTTCTCGACGTAATTGTATAAAGAAATCTTTGCGCTTGAATGAAACCTTAACCATTTTCGACCAAGAAAACGTATTTATACGCAGGCCATTTTGAAACACCAATAAACCTATGGCGGATACACCCAAT
This sequence comes from Musca vetustissima, assembly GCF_032173495.1. Taxonomy (NCBI): domain Eukaryota; kingdom Metazoa; phylum Arthropoda; class Insecta; order Diptera; family Muscidae; genus Musca; species Musca vetustissima. The sequence goes on from NW_026880195.1 coordinate 17,791, forward strand.
TGTAATTCCTTGCCATTTGAATCCTAAGAAATAAAAATCCATTGAAATTAATATGAAAAATAAATAATATTTAATATAAATAATCACATACCATCGCTTTGTGTAAATCAATTCCATATAAATCAAGTCGTTTTGCATGTTCCAAATAATTATATTCAGCATCGGCGGGTAACTGGCCGCGATGCAATTTATGCAATTCCGATATTTTACGTTCCGCATCTGGAGTTTGATCCATTAATAATTGCATATTACTCAAGTAACCAGCCTGATGTTCCGAGGGATTGAAATCACCCAGTTCAGCTGAACAAAATAATCATGCGTTATTTTAATTTCAATATGCCATATTTTATTAAAAACAAAATACTCACATTGCACTGTATAACTTGCCAATAGACATTGTGTGTTTAGTGAACATGGCAATTTGCCCAATAATATGTTACGTTTTATTTGCAAATAAAATTGATAGCGTGTATATTCTTCTTGTAAACGACTGGGATCACTTACATAAAACTAGAATAAGAGCAGATGGATTATTGAGTAAATATTTGAAGAAGAAACACATTAATAATATATGAATTTACCTTAACCCTAAATTCTAGCAGTGGTACGGCGTCATTATCCAATGCAATACTATTGCATTGTTTTTTAAACGGCTTCTGGGCATCAACCCACCGCTAAAAGAAATATATTAAATATGTGTGCTTTTAATAAAAACTCTGTGCACGAATGTCGAGAAATTATTAATATTAGAACTTACCACAACATCTCCAGGTTTTGAAGGAAATAATAAGCCAAAATAGTCCCTTTCGGATAGTTCGAGAAACTGAAATACTTGTTCAAGTAAATCACCGCCTTTGGCGCGTTTCTGAAATATATAAAATATAATATGCTTATATTAGATTGAGTTAATATAGTAATTGTAATTTATCTAAATTATATTAGTTTTTATGAACATATATCAAGTATACCGTGAATAATTTCTTAAAATCAAGTACTTTAATATATACTAGTGTGCTATTGTTTTTATAAAGATGTACAGGTAACTGTTTTTTATTCGTTAATAATTTGAGCGAATTTTGAAACGCATTACAACACAGTTGTAACCTCCACGTCACACAACTTTTCTTAACTAGTTCGGACTTTGCTTTGTAATCGGTTACTTAAAGTCCTTATATTAAGATTGAATTATATAGTTTGAAGATGTTTGTAGCTGTTTGCACATTGCTACATTTATTGGCCTTATTGGCTTTGCCGCTATAAATAAAATATAGAATGGGAAAACATTTTGTGTATCAATTTCAGTCCGAAGTGGTACTAAAATTACGAATTACAATGGAGATGCACTCCTGTCCGGTTGAGGTTCTAAATATTGTAGACCTTGATTTTTTAAATAGGTCTGTAGCGAACTGAGCAGGGTTACCGATTTCTTGATTTCAAAAGTAAACGTAAATAAAACACATAAAATATATTTGTTCGTTATTTGTATTATACTTGAATTGTGAAACACTACATCATTATACCTTTGAGGTTATTTTGGAAAACTTTTAACACAAGAGTTGAAGGTTTTCAGCATAAACAGGGTCTTTCGCGTAGGTCAAGAAAAAAATCTAATGGTGTCAAAGCGCATAATCTTGGTGGCCAGCTGATGTCGCCACGGTGATGTCATGACACCATCTTGTTGAAACCATATTCTACTATATTCTCCAAATTAGCTGCATTTTTATATTTTAATTTTATTCATTTCATTGGGTAGAAAAGCTCATTACTCAAAAAATTATAATATTGCCCCAAGTTTCGGGATTGTTCCCATAAAACGCTACCCTATATTATTGAAGTTTTGTATACATATACGTATATTGACCTAAATCGGTCAAAATGACCCCTTTGTAAAAGGATTAATAATGTGTAATGAATCACTTCAAATTAAATTTTATTATTTCTTATATTATTTATAGTAATGTATATTTTTATTAGTAAGTATTAAAAATCAATAAAAAAAATTCAAGTGAAAAAATTAAGCATTATTTTTACATTTGAGCGAATGTAAGTGGAAATCTTTTTATGTGTGCAACTTCCGCAAACATGCTTTTGGCATGTGTCACATATATTATGAGATTTGTTACTTTGATAAAGCCGTAATTGGGAAGTTTTACAGTAGCGAAAATAAGTTGTATGTGATGTTTGTTGGTCACAATTTTCTTTTGATTCTATGCTGTCTTTCAAATTTCACTCTAGGATTAAAGCGGTCAAAATGACCGTTTTTAGGCAATATAGATATAGCACATATGAATACGGGAAATGAAAGAGAGGGAAAGCAGCTACTATGATTAATAAACGTAATTCTATGTGGTACAAAAAGTCACCAAATTTTAAAAAGCTGTGCCATTATATTTACAGTTGTTTTTTTACTTGAAATTGAAAAACGGTCAAAATGACCGCCTTCCAATCAGGAACGCCAAAATTTGAAAGTTTATGATGGTAGAAGAAAAACCCTAGCTGGATTTTGAATTATTAGCTAAGGTTTTGGTCATGGCATAATTATACAAGATAGTCTCATGCAGTCATATGTTTCGAATTTTTTTCATAAATTTACCTTTGACAGTATTCAGTTTTCAAAATTTAAATGAAAATATCTTCTTTCAAAATTTACGCATATTATTTGTTCAGTGCCAAAAATTGCTAAATAATTCATATTTATAAATATTTTGAAGTTCCCTTTAAACCTAATAAATATAAGACTTTATGTCTTCAAATAAATGTATGCAAAGTTGAATGTCCCGTAAGTCCCTTCTTTTAACATTATAAAGTCATGGTTAGAATATTAGGTTGTGTAAAGTTAAGTTCAACTCGGATTGTCCGTTCGCGTCGTATTATAAAATAGGCGGAATGTCATTTGTAAATCGAATAAAAATTGTTACAAAACTGTAAAAATTGTTCACAAATACTCATTTATTATGTTTTTGTTTTTGGTACTTGTTTTTATAATTAAGTATCAGAGGACAATAACAAGCCATGAAGTTTTTATATCTGTTAAATAAGAAAATATTGTATATGCCAAAACTTTTCTTCATTTACGCATTTTGAATGGATTTTCTTTTCATAGAAGAAATTGTTAAATTTACTTTGGCAATTTTAAAATCATTGTACACACTCTGATCAAATGGTAAATGGAAGCGAATAGTGCGTGTTAAGTTAATATTATGCGAGTGTTATTAATGTATGAACAATAAAGAAAAAAAACATGAATGCATTATATGTTTGAAAATTTAAACGTCCTACTATATTATTGAATTTTCACCAGGAGAAAGCATTGAGAAGTACCATTATATAAAGGCCAAACTAACACAAAGTCATTTAACTAAATGCATCCAAAACCTGCAAACATAGACGATATAATCACTTACAAAACGAAAAATGTCAAATAACAGCTAAATGTAAACGTTAGAAAAAAATCTGTGTATAATAGGGAAGTATGCGACGACAAAACAAATGTAACATTAAAATTTAATCTTGTTATATTTTTTTAAAATAATATATTATCTAATATTTCGGAAGGAGTTTCTTTTAATTATACGTATTAGAAAAATAAAAATGTACAAATACATACCTCTATCCGAAAGGTGTGCGTTGTGTCATCGAGAAAAAGCACGGTAACACATTGTTGTCTTTGTTTCTTGTCTCGAGCCAGTTCTGTAGTTCGTAAACGGTAATGTCGACTTAAATTACTAAGGCGAAAACGTTCAAGCATTGCAACAAGCCATCATGATGGACCACCAAGTTTTCAGTTTTTTTCTTCTTCTTCTTCTAATCACGACGTGTGCAGTAAAATGGGTTTTGTTCTGTTCTGATATAAAAAAATGGTTTCCCTTGTTCGTTTTTGTTTTATTTTGTTTTCTTAAATCGGTGTGTAATGGAACGGGTGTTTTATTTCTTCATAGCATATATGAAATAATTTCCGATTTTTATTGAAGTTTACATTGGATGGAATACGATGTTATTTTTTAATTTTTGTTCGTTTGTATAAAAAATTATACAGATATTAAGTAAATGATATATCGCTTATTGCTAACGTTGAAGCAGTTTCAAGTCTTGGAAGTGGTATCTGTAAGAAAAATAAAAAGAAAAATGTTATTATTACAATTGAGAAGTTTATTTAATTAATATTCAAATATAAATAGATTCTTGATTAGAAGACAAACAATTCTGTAGAATTGGCCATGTACATCTAATGTTTGGTATTGAAAAAGAGCTATATCGATCCACGTTTTAGTATATATATCCCATATAACAATAAATTAATTTAACATGGTGGCTTCTTTATGGCGTAGCAATTCAATCGGTAAAATTGTTCCCTATTTTCCAGCTTAGTTTTTGATCGAAAATAGTCGATTTAAAAAATATATATTTTTCTAGCTCCGCCATTTTGCTAATTTTCTGGAAAAGTCAATAATCCTAGTTCATACCAGAGTCAGATATGTATTCTTTCTAATTGCGTTGGCATTTTAAAGTACGGATGCTCCAGTGATCGGCAATCATACCTTAAGTACCCCCAAAAATCCAAAATTAGGGCACATTCTTCCTCCGAATTTGGTGTAATTTAAATTTTCTTAGCGTGAAGAAATCTTCCATACAAAAGCCCACTGCTTGGGGTAGCCCCCATATAATGGTGCCTGCCAAATTTCGGAATTTTGGGCATGCTTTGAACCGAGTCCGAGATATATTCTTTTTCTATTCAATCGTATTTCGCGGCCCTGGTTTTGTCTTTGTGTGATGATATCAATATTCTGGAAATAATGCGTTATAAAAAATAATTTTGGTCTTTGATTCATTATTTTTAATAAAAAAATGAGAAACAAAATAATCTCTACACAATGGAATACTGATATTGTCCATATGTGACATTATGTATGTGGTGTTATCGTTTTTACATGCCGATATGGTATGCTAGCTTGGCATCGACGTAAGTTACAATTCCAAAAATTTATTTATTCAATGCACACTAATGACTGTGAAATTAATCACCCTTAACCAAATATGATTTTGAATTAAAAATAAAAAAAAAACTGAAACCACAATTAAAATAAGAAACAATACAACAAATCCAATAAATAGTACAAAAGAAATATTCTAAAAAAGTTTGACAAAAGAGAATAATTTTTACTTAACAAAAAAGGTAAAACATGTAGGAAAGTGTATTTTTTTATTCCATACCTAGATAATGCTATATTTATTCAAAAAAATTGTGATATCTAATACCTTTAATGTATGTTTTGATATCTGATTTATATCTCATTGAAAATAGCAGAATTTGGTAGTTTTATTTTTATCACTTTGATAAGAAATATTTCTTGTTGTTTATTTGCTAAAAAATAAAATAAGTTTCTATATAAAAAATCGCATACAACGACCGACAAGGGAACGTCCAAATTGGTCACTACATGGGATACCGAACATGTAAAATTTGTCACTCCGTTTGCATTAAATCGAAATCCTACTTAAAATGAACACAAATAATCGATTTGTTGGGTAGACTCCATATCACAGTTCCTCTCAAAATTCAGTGTTTTGAGGAGTTTGGACACTTTTTTCAATAGAATTGGTTCTAGTTTGGTGTTCTAATTTGGGAAGAAAATATTCATCTACTTTTTATAATAATAGACCCCATACAACAGTACTTCCCAAATTTCGGTATTTTGTGAGAGTCTGGGCATGTTTTTTCAAACAGAATTGACTGTGATTGGTAATTGGGAAGTAAATATTCTTAATATATTTTATCAATGCTTTAATGTTGCATTTTAATCACATTTGAAAATATGTTTGTTTATTGTATTTTTCATAAATAAATTATTTTGACAGAAAAGGGAGCTCACAAGATTATCACTCTAATATTTTTTGTGTTCTTATTGGTTGACAGATAGTACACTGGTGGCCAAAACTAACGCAAATGAAATTCCAAACTGAATAGGTGAATAGGTAATTTATTCACTTTTAAAAACAAAAAATATGAACGTAAAATTTATTTTGAAGTAAGGAATATTCTATGGAAACTAAATTGACCCAATTTTTGCATGGTCAAAGCGAAGGCAACTTTTTGATTTTTTCTTATAAATAAACCAATTTTGGTAGTAATTAACAGCATAGCCATTTTTTTATTACGGCAGCACACTTACGAAGCATTGAATCAACAAAATTCTCAATTTCATCTTTGGGTATACTCCTGAACTTTTGGGAAGAGGTTATGTTTGTTTGTTGGTAAGATTCTTTTTTTATTTGGCTATTTATGATACTCCAAAGATTTATACATAGGATAAAAGTCTCATAATTGTATTGACCTTTATAAAACTTTTTGACTCCCACAAACAATCTTTGATATATTTTTCTGTATGTGGTATATTTTCTTCAGCGTACCAAAGCGTTATCCAACACATTTCTATAAATAACCCCATCTATATTTCATATTTCTCGTAAATAGATCGAATTCCCACCTCGATGCTTCCATGCTTTTTTGACCTTCTCAAGGTAATTTTTTTCTTGTCTGAGCCATTTATATTAGAATTTAAATCATCCGAGGATATAGCATTTCCCCACTGAGTCAGATTCCAATAAATATGAACTTTTGCGAAAGCCAATCTGGGTTTCCGATTCTTTTCAGAAGTTAAAGGGCTTTCTTGATGGTTTCCGGGCATGTAGACCTGCTACCATAGCTCGCCCAGGCTATGTTCTTGAGGTTATATCCCACGATAATCCTATCACCAATTCCGATGGGTAATTCTCTTAAATGGTTAATTTTTCAATGCATTGACAACATGTTGATCAGTACGAACTAATGTTCTTTTGTAGCCTTCCTCCGTGCTGAACTGTCACCACTGATATAGTTGCATAAAATCAACTTATAATTTGTGCTCCACAATAAGTTTTTGTTACAAATTATTTTCACAATCACTGCTAATTAGCTTTTTTATCTGTGTACTGTATTTGATTCCATGCCTTATTATTATTATTTTTTTTTTTTTTTTTTTTGAGAGTAAGTCAAAAATGAAAACCAGTTAAATGATATTGTATTAAAAATGATCTATAAGAATCGAAATAGGTGTAGAAACCAAAATATAGTAATTATAACAGTAAAAATAAGTACAATTTTAGAGCTCATCTGTTGAATTTTGGATTAATGCTTTTGCCCATTTAAAAGTGAAGTGAAATGCCCGTTTTAAAACTGAAAAAATCAAAACGATGTTTACTTTTGAAAAAAGTTATGCGGCATTGTTTATCTTTGTAATTTTAGTTGCTTTGACCACCAGTGTATATAGCACATTATGACCTGCTTACGGACAAAAAGCCACCTCTATGCAAAATTTCAGCATCCTATATCAATTCCTTCGAAAGATAACTTAATTACAACAGACGGACGGACATTACTTGATCGTTTTAGAATTGTTATCCTTTTTTAGTGTGGGAAATGGAGGGTATATACTATAGTGTAAATTATAAAAATGTCAAAACATTTGTTGGCAATTCTACTTGACCAAATTTTTTTTAGTAAAAAGATTTCAAAGAGGAATCCCCCATACATTTGTAGCCACCAACACTTAAAATACATAAAATAGGTCGGGTCTTTTATACGGAGGCTATGTCATGCTAATTTTTTGGTAGGAAGATATGAATCATGTGAAAACCGAAAAATCTCACTATTGCCAATTTTGTTGAAAAACGTGCTCAAAATCCCCAATATACAGAAATATTGTGGGGGAACCATTATATGGGATCTACCCCGAAACTTAAGTTAATATTAATATAATATATAAATACTAAATTAAAGCCAATACTAAACACAATACAAACAAATTACATTATTGACAATTTCCTAAAATGAAAGAAAACAGGGTTTAGTGATTTAGTTTTTACGGCATATTGAACAGAAAAACCCTGCAGATTTTTTGGAACAGAACAAATATGTAAACATTTATAACTTATTTAAAAAATGTATATACATTTCGAATTTATTATTTTAATTTCTTTAAATGAAAATTATACTCATCTATTTATGATATTTACTTTCCCCATAGAAACAAGACGACAACAACATGCAAATCTATTTGCAAATGTTTGCTCGCTCTCACATATTATCTATTATTATCGTAATTGAATTCTGTCATGTTCTTCGAATTGCTTCCGTTTGTTGTGTTTTTTTAGTTATTGTAGAATTTTCGCCTAACAACAAAAACAACACCATCAGCAGCATTTACTACCACAACAATGTAGAAAAAAATAAAATCCAACAAATAATAATATTAGGTATCAGTTTTTGTTGATGTTGTTGGTTTTTTGTGTGAATTTACGCATTCAATTTTGTGGAAATGAAAAAAAAAAGAAACAAAATACATGTGGTGGTAATATGCTAAACGCGCCCTGATCGCCTTTTACCTAAGATTTGATTTACTTTTAGGTATATCGTTAAATATACATTCTCAACTCATTAGAAATATCACTCTAACGATTTTCTAACAATTTCACAATTCGAAATCTTATGTTCGTGTAAATTTATAGTACATTTACATTGTACCGGTTGTGGTTTAAATTGCCAATTCCATTGCCTATATGCCAAATAAATCCTCATACAGTAGGTTAACCCGGCAAAAAGTTTTAATCTACATACCGTTTTATTTGTCATCCAATTGTAAACTATATCTGTAAACTTCGAAGTTCAAACATATAAACAAAAAAATAAGGAACTTGGTATGCTATCCAGCGTACTGTGTGAACGACTGAAGCCAATGGTCAATGACATTATTGGACCATACCAATGTGGCTTCAGACCTGGTAAATCCACCATTGACCAGATTTTCACTCTTTGCCAAATACGGGAAAAAACCCACAAAAAACACATCGACATATACCACCTATTCGTCGACTATAAAGCCGCATTCGATAGCCCTATCAGTTTAGAGGTGTATAAAGCCATGTCTGCGTTTCGCATTCCTTCAAATTTAATTCGGCTATGCAGGATAACTTTAACAGGCACAAGATCAGCAGTTAAAGTCGGAAAGGACCTCTCGGAGCCCTTTAGACAAGGTGATAATTTGTCGTGTGACCTTTTTAACATCCTGCTGGAAAAGGCCATACGAGAGGCAAAAGTGAACAGGAATGGCACTCTGCACTCCAAACAACACCTGTTACACGCTTACGCCGATGACATCGACATAATGGGTCAAACATTGAGAGCGGTAACAGCCACTTTTGAACAAATTGAGGAGTATGCCAAAGTGGGTATGGCATTAAACGACGAGAAGACCAAGGTGATGGTATCAACGCGCAAGACACCCAGTAGACTCGGACCAACTGCGGAACTTGAGGACTACAGCTTCGAGGTAGTCAAAGATTTTATATACCTTGGTACCGCCATAAATAAAACGAATGTCATCAGTTTTGGAATTCGGATAAGGAAAGTAATGGTCAACGATGCTACTAAGGTCTGAGCAAACAACTCAAAAGCAAGGCCACCTCCCGCCAGATCAAACTCACACTCTACAAGACGCTGATAGTACCCATGCTGTTATATGGATCTGAAGCATGGTTACTTACGCAAGCAGATGAGGCAGCTGTTGGAGTGTTTGAGAGAAAAATTCTCCGAAATACCTATGGGCCGATCTGTTTTGACGGTGAATATCGCTGTCGAATGAACCATGAGTTGCACCAGCTATTCTCGGACATCGACATTGTTAGACGTATGCAGCGACTACGTTGGCTAGCGAACCAGCTGATGGTTCACGCAGAAGGGAAAGGCCAAGAATACGATGGAATGATCAAGTCGAAGACAACATTGCCGAAAATGGTCTTTCAAATTGTAAAAACTACGCATAAGACCGATGTGCCTGGAAATCTTTTCTAAGCTCGGCTTATGGAACGAAATTTCCGTCACAAGCCAGCTAAGTATGATTTTTCTCGTGATCAAAAAGAAAATATTAGGTTGACCCATAAGTTTCTTCCCTTTTTTGATGCGAAATGAGTACACGATATTTGTTGTTTGAGGTTGATTTATTGTGTTATATATGAACCTTTCTGTTCTATAACATCCCTCAGGAAGCCTCATTATACCCTCTTTCAAAAATTGTGGAGGCTTACTTGCAAAATATTCATCTGTGTGCGTTTTTATTTCGCTTATAGATTTGAAAGATTTACCAAGGAGAGAATTTTTTATGGAGAGGAAAAATAATAATCGGAAGGATGAGGTAGAACGTCCCAATCGAAATGTAAAAAATTTTGTATCACGACCATTGCAACATGCGGTCTTGCGTTATCGTTTTGGAAAACGATTTCTCGTCCTTATTTTGCTCACAAAATTCTAGCAATCATTACGGCGTATAGTATAATGGGTATGGATAACAATGCCTTTGGCAACAATCTGATATCGACATTCCCCGACAAAATGACAGCCAATACAGCATCCACGGCCATTTTGTCGGCCTCACCATCCAAGTCAGCAAGGGACTCATCGTCACAGAAAAAATCCACAACATCATCATTGGCGTCGACATCCTCCTCGTCAAATGAGACGGCAACGGGCAATAAAAACATTGTTGTTAATATAAAGAGCCTTTTTATTTTCTTTAATTTTACTACAAAAGCTAATCTGAATGCAGTCTTTTTTAATTAAATGTTGTAAAAAATTAAATATTAACACTACATTCATTTATAAATTTGTATGTGCTCAGAAAAGCACGTACAATCTCATTTTTTCGATCCACAAGGCTACATGTGATCGAATTATATTCCCAATATTTTTTGGGTATTCGGAATGGAGCACACCATATGTGGGAAAATGTTTCACATTCGAGCAAACTCGAGCAAATAAAACACAACAGGTACATTGTTCGTTGGGTTGTATGAAATGGAAATGTTGCATATTTATATAGCAAATGCAAAAAAAAAAAGAAATGTTACCCATTAGTAAGCCTTCGTTTATATGCATATGCAAAACATTGTGTATATGTATATAGTGCTACTCAATATGATAATGTCGCAGTAGTACTAGCAGCAGCAGCAGCAGGAAAAGCAACTGCATTAGCTTTCGCAGCAGCAACAACGACAAATTCCACAACTTCCGCTACGCAAAACTAGAAACGAACAATGCTCATCCATTCTGCCGTTTACACAAATGCCTGGCTTTTGCACACAAATAATAAAGAGAATCGACATTAACGCTTATTTTTTGTTTTCGGTAACGCTTTGTGTTTTTAGTGTCATCGCACTCATGTGAAGTTTGCGTTGTGATGCAGATTATGATGATGATATGTTATTCAAATGTTTCTATTCGAAAGTGTGATATGCTGCTACGAACTGTTTTCAATAACTATCAACTGTAACAGAATCGGATATACACTGGTAGCCAAAACCAAAGCAACTGAAATTGCAAGGATAATAAATGCAGCATAACTTATTCAAAAACATATATATCGAGTTGATTTTTTCATCAGGATATACACTGGTGGCCAAAACCAATGCAACTAAAATTGCAAGGATAATAAAGGCCGCATGACTTTTTTCAAAAACAAAGATATCGTGTTGGTTTTTGTCTGTTTTAAATCGGGTACTTATAAAAAAGTATATATACAATATTAATTTTAATGTAATTAATTAAATTTGATATAAAAAATAATGTATGGAAAAGCAAATTATCTCAATTTTTGCTTGTACAAAAGTAAAGCAACTCTACGGTACAAACCGATGAGCATTAAAATGTTAGTTATTCACCGTCAAAATTACAATGATTTGGTTTATACAACTATTACGACTCTTATAAATCATTTTTAAAAGGATTTTTCATTTTGACTTACTGTCAAATATATATATATATATAAAAATGGCAAGAAACAAATACAGTACATCTATTAAACAGCAAATTATCACAGAAATTTGTTTGAGAAAAATAGCGAGGAAGAGCTTATTTTATTTCTAAAAAAAAAAAAAATCTGAAAGCCAGATTGCCTTTCGCAAAATTTCACACTATTTGTAATCTGACTCAGTTGACAAATATTAATTAAAGTTATTGAGAAAGTCCAAAAATGAAAGGCTCATGTCACAGTATTCCAAGGGTACTAGAGGAGAGTCAAAAATAGTATTGTTTTTTTCTTTTTATGGAATTCGATATATTTACGAGATTCATGAAGTAATGGGGTCGGATTGCCTATACAAATGTGTTGGAAAACGCTTTTGTTTCCTTCGCTGAAGAAAATATACCCCTTTTTGGGTGTGTCAGCTGGCAATTGCTCGATTATTAGTTTTTTTTTTATTTGGAACCGGTGTTCAACCGAAATGGCTTCTTCTTCAAAAAATTATTAAAAAGGATTAAATTTTTTTAGTTAGCCCTCTTTTTCACAAATATTCAAAAACTACTTTGAAATTGACCCATGTGACTACTCCATGGGTCAATTTCAAATCATTTAGACTTTAAAATTTTTAATTATGTATTTGATTAACATCGGAATTCGGACATGGCTAGATCCTTGGGCACACTACTCTACTTCTAAACTTAAGTTTTGCATAATCTGTAGAGTGAGTTCAAAAAAATTCTATATTTTTCTCAAGCATTACGCTCCAGGACACAAATAAAGTTTTAATTACCTATTTATTTCATTGTGCCACACGCACATATCAATATGCACCATCGTTCCTCCCTATGTAGATACTTGTGTATCAATTGGTCTGCTTGCAACATTTTGCTTTCGACACCGTTTAGTTTTTGTTTATCCATTGTTTTTGTTTTCTTATTTAACAAACATAGTTTTTAGCGTATGCGTGTGTGTTCCTAATCTTCACGTGAAAACGAAACATAAACAAACAATTCTTACTTTCTTCGTCGAAAGTAAATATTTGCCCTCCAAAACATAGTCAATTTTTTTGTCGTTGTCGTACCCTTAATTTATTGTTTTATCTACAAGCTACATGAGTATTAAGAGAATTTTAGCGAAATTTTCCTAATTCAATTTCAACATCCTCGAATAGCACATCCCACTGTGTGTATATAATGTAAATATGGATATGGTGTACAAATTACGGCGAAGCCATGACTACAAATTTTTATTAAACATCCCCACAAACACAACCACCACCCCATCTTGATATTTTCTGTTGTTGTTTTTTATTTTTCTTTTATGCTTTTGCATGTAACATGCAATGTGTTTGTATTTTTTTTTTTTTTGTTTACCCCTCCTATGTTGTGCTAAATTTACTCAATGTTGTTAATTTATTGCCTCTAATGTGAATCATGGGAAATAAATCGACTTTTTTAAATATTGATTATTTCAATATCAATGGTGTAATGCCAATTTAGGAAACTGTTCGTACAAAGTTATATTAATTTGGATAGTACATGAACATGTTTAGTCTACAAACATGGACATTATTCGTATTAGAATAGCTAACAAAGCATTAAAAAAATCAAAATTTGTTTCTTTGCGGAAGTAGAAGTCGAAACAAATATTTTTACAACAACAACAAAATTATTGCTTAAAAATGTTGGAAATTAATCAGTCTGTAGAACTATAGCTTTCATAATTAGCTATTAACACACTTGTTGGCCAACATATTTCGAACGTCCCAGTTGTTCCATAGTAGTATATAGGTAGTTACTTATTTTATAGATATAAATTCTCGAATGCAAAACAAAACAAAATAATTGTTTTGTCATTTTGTTTGGACTTTGGTGCAATTAATTTAAGAAGATAACGGTTTATATTAAATAAAAAACAAAACATTTTTTGGAAGCGATATCCCCTTAAAAGAAAGTTATTATGTACTGTAGTCAATGTTAGCATCAGTCCATAAAAAAAGTTTGAAGTTTGCGGGCGATCTGATCCTATATTACAAAGTTTTCCTTTAGATATTCCATATTTCAGGATGTATGGATTTCCAAAGGGTCCCTGTAAAATTTTAGAAGTCCATATTTAAAGAAGTATGGACTTCTGCAAAAATGAGAACGTCCACCTATTCAAAATGTATCTATATTGAGAATTACTCTGGTGCCCATTGCGAATTTTTAAAGTCTTGGATATACAAGGGTCTCAAGCCAGTATGGATTTCCGTAAGAAAAAATATATCTTTATATCAAAACGATCCGTGGGGCCTAAATTTAACTTGTTCCAAAGTCAGAAGTTGGTAGGCAAAGCATTGATAGCAATACAAATCTCTACCCTGCCTAAAACCAATTCTGTATAGGAGCACGTTTATTTATTAATCCACTAAAGTTATCAATAAGAATTGTCCCTCTTACCTCTTTTGATATGTTTGTGATTAGTCGGCAGTCGGTCTTCTTGTATTATCCTCACTCAATAAATTCATCAAAATATAGATTGACATAAATAAAAAGTTGTCAATAAGATTGTGTATGGTTACACCAATTTCACTATTATTTATTTTATTGGAGGGTTAGTTGCGGGCAGGGCACGGCGGCGGCGTCAGTGAGCAAGTGTACGAGATATTTTACGCGCATTCAATTAATTTTGATGTCCATTAATTTGTTGTTTTCCCTCCAAACACAGCATATCAAGGCTCCCACTCTACTTCTTCGTTCTCATGACAGGGCTGAACAACAGCTTATTCCTTGTGGGCATAGAGGAGAAGCAGTACTTCAAAAACAATAAAAGACCAACACAACAGAACAAATTGAGTCCGAATAATAACGAACGTTGAAAAAAAGATGACAACCGGAAGATTTAGATGCGGGTTTAACAACACAAATGATGCTGGAGAGTCGTTGTTGGTTCAAGAAGATATTTCATTTCAACCCAAGTAGTAATGTGGCGAACAGAATTAAAAAAATCAGCAGATTTGTTGCCGTTTGCCACTCTCGTTTACGTTGCGGCGCTGCTGGGCGTCAGCAGAACATATTTCACTTGTAGTGTCGGTCGTTTATGAAAAGATCGATCTTAACTTTCACACGCGGTACTCTTGTCATAAAAATTTTCCTCCGATGCGGCGATGTGTTTCTTAGTACATTTTGTACTCACCCCGCCACACAAAAGGGTCTCAAGGATATTTATTTATAAATTACACTGAACACTGTGGAAAGTACTAAAAATAAATTCAGCCAAAGGAAGGGGACGACGTTGGCAGGCAGGCAAGCAGTCAAAGCAATGAATGCAATTGTAAAGATGAGTAATCACAGCCAGGCCTACTTGAAAAATACGCACAGCAAGGTCTTGTTTATTTTATCTTTTTATTATTTTCTTTGTAATATTAAAATTGCCCAATAATTTTTTTTACGTTTCACTTTACGTCGCCAATTGTGGTGAGAAGGCCCACCTTATTCTTATTACACACTATTTCAGCAATAGCACAAAAAACAGAATATACCACAGATTTCAGACACTTCACGTTCAAGGAAATTAATATGAAATTAATCAATTGTTAGAAAACAGAAGACAGACACATTATTCACGTTTCAATCGCGTTTCTGTTACATAAATTGTCAATTGAACAATTAAATTAAATCACAAGTAATAATAAACACTAGAGTTCAACTGAAATTCGGGTAAGAAAAAAACAGAATTCATAAAATCGGAAAAAATTGTAAATTTGTTCGTAGTCAAGCGATAGTTGGTTGTACGTCAAAGAACCGAGTTACACTAAATAGCCGTGTGACGGCGGCGAAGCAAATGTAGGAAACGGCGTTGATGAAACACCATCATCGATTATATGTGTAATCGATAAATACTTAAAATAACACTTTTGGTCTGTTCCCCTACCAACACCTGCAATAATTAATTTTTTTATATAAAAAAGTTGTACAAATTAGTAGCATGGCATAATTATACAAGGTAGTCTCATGCGTCATATGTTTCCGAATTTTTCATAAATTTCCTTCTGGCAGTATAGAAAAGTAAATTTAAATGAAATTAACTTCCTTCGAAATGTACGCATATCATGTGTTCAGTGAAAAAATTCCTAAATAATTTATATTTATAAATATTTTAAAGTGCCCTGACTCTAAAACTTAAAAAAAATAAGATATAACAACCATGGTTAAATCTTGGGAGTAATGTTCAGCTTTAGAACGCACAAAACTGGTAAAACAATGAATCAAATGAATTTGACAGTCAATCGAGACATCAGCTGTTCTAAATAGACTTCCTATCTATTACGCCATAGTCAAGATCTATTAATAAGGTCACTGCATCCAAGATTTATTAATAAGGTCACCCAACTAGCGAAAGTCAGCTGTTTTTTCTTAAGTCGAATGTCAAAAATTTGGCTTTTGTTTACGTTTTCAGAATGGAAGTCAATTCACAATGATGGATTTTGACAGCAGACTTAAGAGCAGCTGATATCCAATTTGTCTTCCTGGAGTACCCTTGATTGCAAGGTATATTTAATAAGGTAGCCGCATCGGGCCAGCTGTTGGACAAATAAATGTCAAAAATGTTGTTGTAATGTTGAACGAAAAAATTAAAAAACAAAATTATAAATGAAAATCTCCGAATTTCTAATAGCTTTTTTGGCAATACTTTTATTAACAGTTTCTACAAGAATTTGTGTAAAAAAATCTTGCCAATCTGTTTGTTTTGGCAAAATATTTTTGACATATCAAAATACAACAACCGATGTTTGTTGTAGAAATTCGCCGATGCGGCTACCTTGTATATCTACCTTGCTTGATTGCATCATGCCATGGAATAAGGCGAGCAAGCGAAAGCGTTATTTTCGCTTGTGAAATCGTCCCCTTGAGAATGTACAGAATAAGGCTGGTTATAAATAGGCCATGTATAATAGAAGGAGAATTTTTTTCGCTAGTGACATATATCCCTATCAAACGCCGATTTATAATAGTATTATAAATTATTGAACCCGAAATAATTTTTAGTGACAACCGAAGTTGAATATATTTATATTTAAAACGCTCTTATATCTGTTCGCCTTTCTAAGACCTCAACACATGTTTTTGGTTTGAAATTTACAATTCCCAACTCTTTTAATGACTTCATTTTGTCCTCCAACGATGTATCTTCACTTTGCAGTGTCTCATGTAATAACATTGCAGTGCCAAGAGCAGCATTTAACAACTTATTAGCATCATGGATTCTGAAATTTAGAGAAAACAATATATATTCCGTTTCAAGCAACCGCTGTTTAGACGAAGAAATTGTCATACCTCTTGAATAATAAATCAGGCCTTCTGCAATATTGACCAAATAATGCAAATAAATTACGTGTCATATCATAATTAAATTGAGCTGCACCTGCTGGAGAAAATTTCGTATTCATGATCATACTATCCAGCATATATGCATCAATTTGCTGAGCTATTAATCTCAATGTAATATTGAATAGATTCGCTGACAATTCCCGTTCCAAATTGTGTAGAACAGTTACCATCACTTGAAACATTTCTCCGGCACTTGGTGATAATATAAATGGCTCTTTATTATTTTGATCTGGCATGGTGGGCCAACAATCGTGTCTGTAGGGCATTGACTTGGCCTTTATTTCATTGACGGCTTTTGTGGCTAGATTTTTCAATAGTTTTTCGGTCCAATGTTCAAGTTCGGAAACTGGATTTTCAAATACCGAATTGATTTCTTCAGCATTGGGTCCAACCAAGGCTGCGTGTAAATGTAGATAATGGACATTTTCACCCCACTCACTTAACACCATTTTAATGTAATTAATTGCATTTAATATGGGTATGCTCTCCACCATACCGCTGCTATGAAGTTGAACTAGGCGTCGTCGAAAATTATCTATCAATTCAAGTTGTAAACTTAAAAATTGTAATTGGTGCCCCGGTTGTATTAAGGAATAATAACGATCTTTTATGGCCTCTAGCAGTCGTATAAATTGATCTGCACATTTGGGAATTTTTAATTCATCATCATAGATATTGGGATCAATCAGAAGCCAAGGATTTTCTGCCTGCAGAATCATATCCATTTTTTCGGAACAAACTAGAAACGGATGGAAACAGTAGTTTTATAAATTAGTTGGTCACAACAATATACATACATCTTTCTTCCAACGATATCCATTTGAGTAAATACACCGGTTGTGTAATCACACATATGGCACTGGGAAAGCTGGCTGGATAACCAAAGTTTTCTCTTAACTCCGCTTCAAATGCTAATGTTTCATCTAATAGATGAGCAAACAGATTTTCATCGCGGCTTATTTCCTCAATGTCAGCTATTAGTTTTTCAATGGTCAATTGAACTAAGCCGCGCATAAACTCCAACTATAAAAATATCATTGAAAATGTCATTTGTGTACTGATGTAATATATTTACCCTGATATTGAAATCCAGCTTTCCTGCTTTAACTGCGGATGTTTGGAATGTTTTGCCAATAAACAAATGTGTCTCTTTACCCCAATTTAAGATTTGTGTAAAAAACCATTCTGGTTTGTCGAGGCGATTTGTTTGCTTAACACCTGTGAAGTGATACATGAATCTGAAAAAGCAAAGATAATTTTACTAATTAAGGGAATTTAATATCGATCAATGACAACTAACCGTTGCCTGTAGGGGGCCACTAAATATTTAGTTACTGTCGACAAGGGCTGGCATATAATGCTAGGCGTAAGCATTTCCAGTTGTTCAGTTTCTTCAGCTGGAGATTTTAACTGGAAAAAATAGTAATGACAATTTTTTTTGTATATCTCAACGGAAGGTACAAAATTTGTATGCTTACCAAAAATAAATATTCAGCTAATAATTGTGCTTTGTTTATGTTATCAACTGATGGTTTAATTAATAGCGAATCTTGCTCTTTTTGTCCCCATTTTAACGATTTTAAAACATTTTCAAATTCTCTGTAACAAGAAAAAAATATTTAGTTGGGTACTTATAAGTTCATTTATCATGTAAGCATACTTGGCAAATCTCTCTTTTAGTAAACCATGCCAATGAATAGCAGTTTGTGTGGCAAATGTTCTAAGAAATGGAGCTTCCACAGAGCTAAGTCGACCAACAACACTGTGCTCAAAATCACCTTCTTCGTATAAATTCAGATAAAGATTAACCATTTTAGCCTCATCTTTACCATTTATACATTGTGTCAGGGCGTTACTGAAATAAATAAGGTATATAAAAAATATAATTTAATAGTGTTTATATACATAAAGTAATTGTTATAATATTCCCACGTATATTACAAAAACTGCTTTACGTTTGGCCGGGAGAACATATTTGTATACCTTTAACAATGAAAAAAATAAATAAACAGTAAGGAACCGATTTCAACGAAACTTGCCAGATATTAATTTATATTTACTTCGGTATATTGTACAAAATAGTGCGCCAATCGAACAAATTTTGGGTCTGAACCAATTTGCACGAAACTTAACACACACTATTCCAGCCTTAATTCAGTACGTTATGTCAAATTTCAAAATCTGAATCGATTTTTACAAAACTTAACACACACCATTCTAGACTTAATTTAGTACGCTATGACAAATTTAGTGCAATTCGAATGACTTTTTTCTACCATTCACATTAAATCGGACGAAAATATATATGGGAGCTATATCTAAATCTGAAACGATTTTCACGAAACTTAACACACACAATTCTAGACTTAATTCAGTACGCCATGCCAAATGTCGTTAAATTGGACGAAAATATGGGAGCTGTATCTAAATTTAAGCCGTTTTTCACGAAACTTAACATACATTATTTTAAACTCAATTCAGTACGCTATGCCAAATATCGTATAAATGGAATGATACCGATAATTACTCTTCTGTTTAGAGAGTATTAAAATATATCCCAATAGCCTGAAATCTCTAGTAAATTTCGGCAGTTCCAGTAGATAAAATTACAGTAATTTGGCGAATCGATTCCAGAACAATTTTCGGATGAGACTCTCCAACCGAAAAATCTAAACCCGTTTGAGAATTTGGTATATTGCTGCTATATAGATATTTCCTTGTGCAGTTCTTATTTCCTTATGTAGTTCTTATACAAATAAATTACCTGATTTCCTGTATATCCTGCACAATACGCAAATATTGAACCAACTGCTGCAATTTTCGGACTTCTTCTAAATCCGGCTTAACAGCAGACAATGCCTTATTCGACTCTCTGATGCGTTCAGCAAGTTTTTTACCAAACTCCTGCAATTTGGTCATTTGGAAGTCTATGGTATCACAAGTTTGTTTCTCACATTCAAAGGCCGATTTGAAACTGGAAACATTATTGGGCTCTTCATAGCTAAGCTAAAATTCATCACATTTAGAGACTACTACTAAATACAAAAGGTTATTATATATATGTGCATACCTTTTCCCGTAGTTTTTCCAAACGAGACTTGTAGTCTTCAACCAGCAACGATGCTCTGTGTAGTTTTTTGAAATCGCTGCCAATTTCATTATTAATCCTCGATAATATACGTTCTTCAATTGCATAATTGGCCTTAGACATTTTTTTCGCGGTGTGTTATTTGAAACGCAAGACAATTCTTGTGAATAAAGAAAATATAATTTCTAATACCAACTAAATTGCCTTCCTCAACTAGTAGTACTACAGCATAGGTGGTAATCGTATACTATATTTAAACTTTATAAAAATATCTTTTTAATGAAGTAATCAGAAAACCAATGATGCCTCTGATCTTCCTCACAATCGATTTATTGTAAATAGACTCCGATAATATCGTCCAAATTGAGAAATTGTCTGTTTTAATAAATTTTAACTTTTAACACGACAACAAAACACGTCACCTTCCACCGACTGAAGAAATATTGAAAAACGTTCCACATGTTACGAATGGGAAAGACAAAATGCCCGGTAAAGAAGAAGTCAAAAAATAAGGCGGAAAGTTACGAATGAGGTGGGATAGAGACTGAAAAGGAGTTGCATTGTTTACGAATGAGGTTTAAGGAACAACAAGAATAGCAAGGGTAGCTCACATTCAGAGCTTGCTAATTACAACCCTGTAAACCTGAGGTGAAAGCAAACGAGCCGAGGACTAACCTGGTGAATGAGAATCAAAACAAACGAGAGGAGGACCAACCAATCAGCTGTTTGTAGTTCCGGAACGACTAGTTTGTTATTCACTATAACATGATAACACATTGTTTTATTGGACTATAAAATAAGAGAATTTACGTTCTCGTTTACATCGTACTGGATTTAATTAAATATTATATTAAATATTAAGTAATAAACTAAGTGTGATATTGGAAAATTTTGCCACCTGTTCAGAAGGGGAACATAATTACATTGCATAAAATCACACATATAGATATTTTTAATATGTTAAAATTAAATATTAAATTTATTAAATTGATTGCCCTTATCAGGTTCGTGAAACGTCTTTAATTTTAATTTACGATGTTTTAAAATCGACGATTTTTTCGTCTAAGCGGAATTGGTGTATATGTTAAATTGAACGAGATATAGTTCTTTGCCGGCGACGTTTGGGGTATGTTTGGATTGAAAGATCATACGTTTGTAGAGTAAGTGAGAAAATATTATGCGGAACAACTGCTGTTATGATTTTTTTATTCCCCAGGGACGTTGCTAAACATAAGTCATATCTAAGGTTAAGACTGAACTGGTCACTACAACTACTACAACTGTTCAAGCTGTTGTGGATTTTGATATAGCCACTCCGGCATATCAGAAAAAATTTAAACGTACTTGTCCGGCTCTTATACTTTTGCGTATATTGCAAAAATTCCGTGAAGAATTCAATTGCGACCCGTCTTTCAAAACCCGAGAGAAGCCATTACTTTGTGTGAGTGACTCATGGGTGGCGAGGAAAGGGAATTTTTGGTTTTTTGTTCCCAGCTTTAACACTGAGTGGGTGGTTGCAGCCATGGTATAATTATTACAAGGTAGGACACAGCTACCAACTGATTACAATTTTTTCTCAAGGTGGCTTGTTCCATCAAATCAAGATACATATTTTGTGTATGTGTGTGTATTGTTTTGAATATAATGTCAAATAAATTCAAAATAAATTGAAATATATTCAAATTTAATAGAAATGAAAATTATGTTATGTTTTTAACACGTTCGTCTGGAAGTAATTATTTTGTTATGGATGAAACAAACATTTGATGGTATTCCCTACTGGATTTTGGGAAGAAATCATAACCTTTCATTCGTTTTTCTTTAACACAAACACTTCTTGCGTATATTTATTTTTGGCAGAAGAAGCCACTCGTGCACTCGTGTTTTTTTGTTATTCACCTCAAGATGCCCTACCTTGTATTATTGTACCATGAATTAACCCGTTCATACGTTCCCAATTTTCCTGTTGGTTGATTTTTAAAAACTTAATTTGTCATATTCATATTGACACTAGTATTACGTTGGAATCAAATCAGCTGGGTTTTGCTGTTACCTTTTATAATTGTTCCATGTGCTCGCCCAAATAAATTTATAATGTTATACGCAATGCATATTTGGATAATACCATGTTTTGACGAGCATTCGAACAACGTAGTTCGCTCTCAGAGCTACGTACATGAATTAACCCGTTCATACAACACTATTCTTAATTCATGTCATCAGAATTTTCTTTTTCAAATAGCTTGTTTCTCCTTTTACACCGAAATCTCAACTTATTTGAGTGTATTATTAATTAATTATTCTCTTTATCCTGAATATTGTAAGAACTCATAGCTATTTACTTTTTCATTCATGTTTTCCATTTTTTCTGAAAATGTTTTTTTTTTATTTTTATATTTTCATTTTTCTATTTTCTCAATTCAAATGTCACATATAAAAAATTGTAGAATCTTCAATTTGAAAGTGGACTAGCTGGAGGAGGAACTGCCTCCAGTTTTTAAAGAGATAAATAAAATGTTTGCCACTGGACACAAGATTTGAGTACATTTCGTTTAAATTTTGAAAGCTGAATGTTTTCAAAACCAAATTTATGAAAATAATGGAAACATCCCATGGTCTCATTTGAGAAATTAATAATGGCAACCCTTTTTAATTTCGAACACATCTATCAATTGTTTGAAAAATAAATTTCATAATAGTACGTTTACATTGCATTGGATTTCGTAACCCAATGGGTTTAAATTGTCAATTCCTTTGTATGTAACCCGGTAAAAAGTTATAATCTAAATGCCGTTTAAAATTATTTGCATGTCGAATGGCATATTTAAAAAAAAATATAAAAATGTATACATTCTGTAAATAAGTATCTCCATTTTTTATTAATATTGCTCTTAAGATATAACAAAATATATTTATAGATTATAGAGGCTGGAAACTTCAAGATAATAAACATTTTCTAATTATTGCCACTGAACACATGTTGTGCGTACATTTCGAAGAAGGATATTTTCATTTAATTGTTGAAAGCTGAATGTTGTCAAAAGTAAAATTATGAAAAAAATTGGACTCATATATCTGCATGAGACTACCTTGTTTAATTATGCCATGGGTTTCCGTTTGAAGCAATGATTCGCATAAATTTGGACTTAGATCCAAATTCCGTCAATAATTCCTCTTTAGTTGGCACATATCGTCTTGTCTTCATTTTTGTGCACGGGACACAGGATGCAGAGGTTCCAATCATTGGGCATGCATTCCACTAGCCAAATGGTACTAATCAACTGGTACTTGCTCCTGACCAGCATCTGACCACCAGTCTTAAATAGTTTGACAACATTCAGCTTTCAACATTTAAATGAAAATATAAAAAAATATGAAATGGCAATAATTACAAAATGTTTAATATCTTGATGTTCCCAACCCCTAAAATTTATAAATATAAGTTATAACGTCTGTAGTTATATTTTAAGAACAATGTTGATCTAATAATCGATATATTTAGTACTTGAAAAATGTTTTCCTAATTAGTGAAAACAAACATCAAATTTGGTTTATAATAAATAATTGCAATGTTAAAAATTTAGTGGTAGAAAATGTAGCTCTGATTGTTCCAAAACATGAACCCATATATTTTTGATTCATTGTTACCCAAGAATGCAATAAATTGAAATTTATCACTACCAATCCACAACCTACCTTTAACTTACTGATCCTCATTACCCAAACATACTGGTCCACATTACCCGCCACATTATTTTTATTCGCAGTTTAGAGTTTTTTTAAATATAATACAATAACATTTTTATAGACAAATATATATAATTTTTGACCTGGAATATATTTGGTCAACAAATCTACTATGTTGTGAAAACAATTTGTTTCTATTTTTTACCGTTGCTACGCCCACAATATAAAAAAAATAAAATGGTGGTCCACATTACCCGAAGTTACTCTATGTATCCCTATTAACATCTGATGATTCAAAAATCGGAAATTTTTATTGTTGATTATTACGTATATTTGGAATCAGTATAACTTTTCAAAATTAATGGATTTTGAAAATTTTCTTTATTTAGTGAATTATTACGGACAGCACTTGCTTTGACGTGTTCCATTGCATAACAATACAAGGTAGTCTCATTTGAGAAATTGAAAATGGCAACCCTTCTTAATATGGAATTCAAAACAAAAATACGTTCTGTCATAGTTGAATTTTTTCAACTTTGAAAATTCGTACGTCGACGTATTTCGGTAACATACATATAAATACATGTGTTCTACTTTTGTGGTGAAAAACGTCGAACGAGCTAGTTGACGTTTCGTTGTACACACCAACAACAATCACTTGATGTGACGCTCTGAGCCAAACAAATAACTTACGCCTTACAATACAAACAATTTATTGTTACCGACTGGCTACACACACATATTGTTGGAGACACCTAGGCTTATATAGTAAGCCACCGTGCATATTGTTGTACCATACAGGTAATATCGTTACCAATAAATACTCGGCATTGGTCGAAACCCCTTTTATTAATTAAACTATCGTGTTTTATTTCTCTTCTTTTTTTGCTCACGAGTACGCGTTGGGGGTACTGACTCAATTCGAGAATCTGTTGCACTGTACCTGCCAACCACCCAAGTCCCTATAGTGCGGACTTAACACATGGCAATTGTCAAATTTTTAACAAATTAAAGAAATATTTTTTCTTAAGCTCCACATTTTTCTCAAGATGTAACTAAGAATTTTTTAATTTATATTTACAGGTTTTATAGGCAGGGAACTTACATATATTAATAAATAAAAATGATACAAAGTTTTTTTTGCCACTGGACACAAGATTTGCATACATTTCGGAGGAAGATATTTTCGTTTAAATTTTGAAAGCGAATTTATTAAAAAATTTTGAAACATATGACTGCATGAGACTACCTTGTATAGTTCTGCCATGGACGTGTTCATAATTTTATGAATTTGTATTGTAATTTATATTGTCGTCGATGATTCAGTTTGACTTTTTAGCACCATTAAGATTTACTTTATTTGGGTCAAGATTATTATAAGGTCTTCCTTCGTTGGCTAAATTGTCTCCCTAATATATATTTGGAGGCGCTGCGTTTACTATAGATTCCGACTTTGTTACTATCGCATGTGCTATTTTTTCTGTAGCTGTTTTGAATAGCCGTTTACCTCCACTATGCCATTTTCTGGATGTATTTCATTTGAGAATATAAAATTTCCATTATCTCTCTTTATGGCTACACCTGCTACATCATTTTTCATCTCTTCAAATGAATCATTAAAAAATATATTATTCTTATTATTACGAGCGGAAAGTATTTTTTCTCTGTGTTCGTCCCATATGTAACGCGGTACAATGGTTGGTGTTCTTAGAATTTGAATAGTTTTTTGAATATCATGCTCGTTGATGGTGGTTCGTCTTGCCATTTGAACAGCTTTAACCACCGATTTAAATGAACGTTTTGGCTTATAGTCAACTGCTGATAATGGTTCGTCCATTGCTGCATAAGTTGTTGAAGTTGTTGGTATCTTTAATGGCGGAAGAGCAGTATGTTTTCTTCGTGCTATATTGCCACAATTCCTGTCCGAGTTGTTAAGCTCGTCTGAGTTTGTACGTGTAACTTCTGGCTGTGATTCCAAACCTGCAAAAACACATAAAGGACAAAAATTTTAATTGTGATTCGTTTACTAAATAATTTGTTCAAACTATGTTGTTCGTTTGCCCAAAGGTCCAGTAAATGAGCGTGAATTTATATACCAGATTTGAAAGTTGTTTTACTGAGTATTTGCAAATTCTAACAAGGGAAAATATACTTAGTTCGACTTTTCTTTTACCATCGACTGATATTCAGAATGAAAAATTCATATTTTACTCTTTGCAAATTCTTACTGAGTAAATGTTACTAGGAAAGTGAACGGGAATTATTCTATGAAAGATTTACTGCATCGAATATTCGTAATCTATTCTCCTAATGCGTGATTTTGGACATTTTTTTAGGTTTAGCAGTTACCTTGTACAAAAGTATCATGTATTATTCCCAAAGAAATGGAAATGTGTGTGTTTTTTAATTGTATGTCTGTTCGATAAACTGCAAGACTGTACACATTTTAACTACGATTACTATTTGTGATATCGATAAAATAGTAAAAATTCGTAGATTCAAATGTACGATATGCCTACTTACCAGACGTAAATTGCAAAGCCTTATGTCTTTGTAATTCCCAGGAAATATTTTGCGAATGAATATCTAACATACGTTTATTTTCATCCATGGTGACAGCTTTATCATTATTGATGTTAGCTGGCCCATTCAATCTAAAAAATATTAGTAATTTAGATTTACCTTTACTGTTGTTATTAATATATTACATACTCTTGTGATGTATCTGGTTGTATTTGAACTTGCTTCATGCCCAATGCCGTTTCATGTTGAACACCCGATGTAGGCGCTTTTGAAGTTCCTCGTACATTGCCACGAGATATCCATCTACGAGACATACTTCCTTCTTGGAAATTCTTACTAAAATAATTAATAAGTTCATCCTCTTCCCCGTTCAAATGATTTTTATTGTCTTTAAATTTGTTGCCAACATCCTTCAGAGTGGGCCGCTTGTGTTCTAAAATTGAGGATGCATAATTGTTGATTTATAAATAACTATGAAGAAGTGGAGGGAAAAATAAAATGATTTTGGCATGCTTCTTCTAGTAGCTCGAATATATAGCTTTGTAAAGTGTGAAAACAAATAAATGAAGTTTGCCTGCGATCCTCTGTTTATGTCTCCTCCTCAATATCTTACCAGCTCTTTGTGTCTGCTTTTCTTCTTTTTGTTTTTGCCTTTGTAACGTTTTTCTTTCCGCCTCTAAACGATTTTCATTATCGTTTCGTGACTTCAGGAAATTTACACAAAATGAATGGAAATTCCGAAGAAAATCATCTAACCGGAAATTGTTTACATCTTCACAAAAGAAATTTGCCACATTTAAGCCGATCTGAGAAATACGATTTTTTAGTTCGTTAAGTTTTTGATTTGATCTCAATAGAAAATCCATTATTTCACAATTAGTATCAGTTTCAAAATTAGATTGTTCAATTTTACACTGAAATATTTCAATCCTTTTGGCCAGATTTTTAATATCTGTAGTTATCTGGTCTGTGTTGGTCCTGTAAAAAATCAAATTTAAAAATCGCTACATTATTTAATTTTAGCAGAAAAAATATATTAGTAAAAATTAGGAAATGGATTAGCCATACGAAAACACATCGAAATATTTGAAAAGAAATTCGTGACTCTAAAATTTACTGTGAAATTTGCTTATAGTCCTTAAAAAATTTGAAAAATTCCAGGGAGGGGGCCAAAGTGATGTTCTCATTCCTTTAGTAACTTAGTTTTAAAAATTGTTTGTACCATATTTTTTATAATACGAACTCGATATTTAAATAACTGTTCTTACCCTGAAACATTTTCTAAATATTTCAAATCGTCGGTAAAATTCAAAAGATGTGGATTATTTTTTTCAATTTGTTGTGCCACAAAATGCATAAGAGACAATCCAGGTATATTGGTTCGCATGCCGCTTAGTTCGCTTAAAAATGATAGTTTGACTCCAGCTGCATTACCGCCGTATCCTCCTGAATTTAAAAAGTTACCAATAACAACCAAATAATAAATGATATCAGGAAGTAGTTCGTACTGGATTAGTTCTAGAATAAACACAAAATGAATTAAATTCGCAAATTAGTTATATATGCAATTGAGTAATTATAATTCTTACTATTTCCAGCATCGATTAGATCATGTAGTGCATTTTCAATATATGTAACATTGACTGTGACCTCCTCCTTCAAAAGCAAATATTCAATCCATAAATCGTAACTGAAATTTAAATAAGTAATTTGTAATATTTTATTTTTTATTCATAATATTGTAAATTTATATTCATAATATTGTAAAAAATGGTCAGATAAACAAAATACTTTAATAACATGCAACATAAAGAAGATTATGTAAAATGCTTGTATATACCTCCCCCTTTAGTTTGTCAGAATTTATATATTAATAATCCGACTGCATATCGATAAATTATCTTATTCCATACTCACTTTGGTATATCCATTAACGACAATAAGAATTTTTCTGCATCTCCCAAATATTGTCTCTTACCATTGAAGCTTTTCAAAGTTTGTATTTCTTCTGCGTTGGGTAATAGCTTTAAAAGATTTTTCAATTTTTCCATACCTATAATTTTATGGTTCCCACTACGAATTAGATTGATTACATCTTCGATGCTTTTGTATCTGAAAAAAAGTGATTCAGTAGTGTTGAATATTGTGGTCCCTGGGTTTATACTCTTTACCCCTTAAATAATTTTAAAAATATATTAATGTTAAAACTTCTCTTGACATCAATCAAATATATTGTGGTTGTACTATTATTCCTGGTTACATTTTTGACATCCACTTTATCGGCTGGTAAACAAAATAACTTCTCCAATTCTTGAAAATCGATATTGGCTTCGGTTTTATTTTTTGCACTGTCGATCATTGATGTCCAGATATTGTGTTTACCCAAAATTTTTGCAAGTGGAATTTTTTCCCAATTAAGGCTTTTGGTTTTCAACGTTTTTGGAGGAGTGTACTGATGTGGCAGAATTGTTTTGTTTTTAATTTGCATAACTGGCGGTGGAGGTGGGATTTCTGGTGCTTGTGAAAGATGTGGCACGCCTTGTTTTGGGATGGGAAGCGCCACCGCTGTTGCTGAGGTGGCAGACGCCACATCGATTTTTGCTGATGTAATTTCCACCTTTCCATTGTTTTGTTTGGAATGTGGACTTACTCTTGTTTCGTCTTTAGTATTTTGGAAATTCAGACATGATATAACGCTTCTTAATAATCGTTCCGCATTATCTTCACTTTCAATCAACTTGGCTCGAGAAACTAATTTTTCAACTGTCTTCCAGACTGTAAGGCTTAATGGGTTCTTGGAATCAATGTCTGAAAGATGTTTCAATGTATTGAGAAAAGATATTTCCTGTTGAGAGTTTACCAACTGAGAGAGGATAAATAAAATACGTAAATTACATAACATGTTTTTGTTCACATATTCTATACTGAAGATTACCTGTCGTAATATGGACTCTGTAATTTCGACATGTAAAAATGTATTGAGGTCATTAAAACTTGTCGGCTGTTCCAAAGATCGAAATTGGTCCGAAATATCAAAAGATGTAGAGAATATTCCGCTTTGAGTACTACTAATGCTGTGAAAACTGAGTGATGTGGTGCTATCAGTTCTACTAAAGCTGTGAAAACTAAGCGATGTACTACTGTTAGTTCTACTAAGGCTTCGAAAACTAGTAGATTCTTCCAGCGATGTAAAATCCCGAGTAAGGTTAGCCTGTTGCTCCCAGACATCGTATATAATTTTTCTGAAAATAAAAATATTATTTTTCTAATCAATGGTTCATAATTAACATTGCGTCTACAAACAAAAATAAAATCGAAGGCAATTGATGTTCGGGGCGTACCTAATTTATTGTGCTCTGTACAAAAATACTCATCTTCTCACTTTTATAGGGTTTGTTAGACGTCCGTATTACCTAAATGCGCAAGGCAAGGTAGATACATAAGGTAGCCGCATCGGCGAATTGGGAACATGATATGTCAAAATAGTTAACAAGGCAAATAATAATTGATTCGCCGTAACATATCAAATTTGAAGCGAATTTCATTCAACCAATCAGAATTCAGCATTTTGAAATATTAAAAATATTTGTTTTCTTTTTAGTAATTTTTAAAATATGAATGTTTGTGCAAATTCAGATTGGTGATTGAAAAAGAACATCAAACCGCGACTTAAATTCAATGAAGAACTTAAAAAATCGTTGACTATTTATCCTTGAATTTTAATGCATTCCATGGACTCCAATGAAATTCGAAACAAATTTAAATATACCATGATAAAGGCATACAAAATTCGGAAATCTAGCAAAATTTTGCTCCAAGATTCACAAATACGGACAAAATATTCTGGGTGTAGAATCCACTATCTTTTTTCTGTTTAAATTTCATCTCCTTTAAGGGTAGAATGTTATCTGTTGTATCAACTGAAATTCAAGTCATATCTGTGTGCCCATCCATCTGTACTTCATTAAGTTATGATGTTCATTCCGTTCTGGTCAAAGGCAAAACCAATAGTTTTGGCAATGATATTTTGAAATGGACCAATAACTTTATTTCATTTTCTATGAAGGTCATAACTATGGTATTGTTAGAGGCTGAAGTATAAGATAATCACCGCATAGTTTTGCTCCGCAAAAAATTTAAGTCCAATATTCCAGATTTATGTTATTGGTTTTTTTAAATATATAAAAACATGTATTTCAATAAAAAGCAAACGCATTGTTTTTGTTTTTAAATTTATAAATTAAAATAACAAAATTCTGTTTGACATATAATGTTACCATCAGCTGCCTTGATACGGTTACCTTATAAATATACCTTGGCGCAAGGACTTCATTTGCATCTGTGCCATTTGAAAACGGCGAAAATGGATGAAAACATTTCTTTAATTGATCGAAAAATATTCACTTTTATAGAAACACAAATTTTTCAATGACTGAAATTCTACCTTCAAAAACAAAAAATCCAAAATACGCATTTGTCAATGTTGAAAATTTTGAACTCTATATTTTCTATATTTTGAAACAAATGCGTATTTGGGTAACATTCATTGAAATACTGTATTTAACTTTTGAGGTGAAAAAATTCGTACGCATGAATTAGGTATGACGCTTATGTCCTGATTTATATTAGGCGAGTTTACTTGCGTCAATTTTTATCGTTCTCTTTTGAACTTGCTTTATGCGTCTATACAAGGCAATTCGGTTTAAAAAAAAATATTTTTTTATTTGTTGTTTTTTTTTTACATTTAAATATATATAAAATGTCAACAAATACGAAATACACAAAACGAATTGCCAGAAAATTGTCGGTACGAGCAATTTTTGTTCAATTCTATTCCCCTTGCCCCCCCTCTCCTACAAACAAAGACTTGCCGCAAGTAAACTCGCCTAATCTAAATTGGGACTATGCGTTGTCAAAAAATAGCATCTGAGTGACAACATAATATCATTTAAAGTAGGATTTTGAGTCTTGATTTAGAATGCGAATTCGTTAATGGATGGATAACCACAACTGAATTAATTTTTTTTTCAATAATAAATGAGTCAACAATTAATAACTGCAGAGTAACAATTTTGTTTTATTTTTATTCTAATTATGTATCATTGTGTAATAATAGAAGGTACAATCCATGGTGCAATAATAAGAGATAAACAAACGCTATAATCCAAGTACAATTTTTTCTCTATTTCAGAACCTGAAAATGTCTACTATTGGTCTGTTCCCGATTTTACTATTTTCTTCGATATCATAAAGCAAAATTTGTTATCGTAGTAAAAACTAGTAGATTCTTGCTATACGGGAACAGACCATTTTTCTCAAAATCGTTTTCGATTTTTTCCATTCCAAACATCCAAAACTTCTATTAATCGATTTTTAGGGGAACAGATAAAACGTTGGAAAGTTTTATTTTTTTAGTTTAGGAACAGATACTTTATATAATAAAAATTAGATAGATTATTTATTTCATTTATTTGTTTTTATTTTAAATAATTGTCGATTACGAAGCGCGATAAATCGATTGTAAGTTTCAAATCATTCTATGTTTGTAGTCATGAGACTGTAGAATTTAGAGAATCGTTTCTCTGGAGATCCGGCCTTCAGCCGTGTTTAGATATAGAAAGTTGGAATAATCGACTATGCGATAATAAAGATATGAATTTTCGAGAAGTATGGACTTCAACCTTAAAAATATCATTTTTACGAAGATCAGAAGTTCTTCTAAAAGTACTACAAAAGACCAGTATTTTTTTTATAGACGACAAGCTTTAAATAAGCTTTTAGTACTCTTATTGAAAGCCAGTAGTTCTTATAATTCAAGAGCTGTAGGCTTAAGAAGAGCGTGTGTTATTGAAGAACTGAAGGCCTTATTATAAAGACAAATTCAAAATAAATTAGCCCAAATGAATCTCAGAACCCAATGTTATCAGGAAACATTGTAATATGGTCCTCCAGTTATGCTCATGGCACAATAACAAAGGTACATTAAGTTGACGGAACATAGAAAACGCTGAGTTATTGTTTTGACAGAAAAAAGACACCATGAGAGAAAATATATGCAATTTTTTACTTACTTATTTGAATCTTCATCGAATGTTTCTTTTGCTTCGATCAACATTTTGGTTAATTTGAAATTGAACTATACTATGGAACACAAAACATGTATTGTTGTTCTGAATCACAAATTTTAAAGAAATTACACAAAATTATATTTGTATTATATAAATTACTGTTGTCGTTTTTGATTATTATAAGAGAACCGTTCAGCTAAGATTTGTAATATATACTGAAATTATAAAATAATCTATTTCATTCGGATGCATATTTCAATGTCTTTTTGTGGTTACCGAGTTTCATATTTTGTGGGGATACATTTTTAAAATAAACATCAATATCAACAATCTGGAAATTATTATTACCTCATTAATAGGGATCTAAAATTAAGATGTTTTTCTGAGAATCCCATACCCAAGCGATGAAAACGGACAAAATAAGACTTTTGATTCCTCCGAAATCAATGTTGAACACATACATATGAGTAATAAGGAAGTAGTACTCAAAGATCTTAAAATTGGCGAATAAGGAATAGAAGTTGCAGCAAAACAAGCGGGAACAGACAGTGATTCCCAAGATTTGGACTACTTATCACCGCATTAGGCCTCCTCTTCCATATTTAATGACAATTCATATATTCTCGCAATACTTACTTATCAAACAAGCATTCCAAAGAGTCGCAGTTTCGTGTATATTTTAATATGATATTTATTTGTACAAAATTGTTATAATTACATCTTATAATTTTATTTATCATATTGGATTTATGCCAATGACCTTAGTAGACGGAATCACGGTTATAACCATGAAGAAAGAGGTGATGCACCAATATTATTTATTTAAAAGGACTATATGTTTTCATGTAAGGGGTATTTATATAAGGTGTAAGTGACAATCAGTCTGTTTTTTATTTTTTTTTTTTTTTTGTAAAATAAATTGTCAGAATATAATAGTGTCTTCACTTCAAATAATATTTTAAATGAACTTATTCTAATTTGTATTTTCTATATAAATAATGTTGTTTTTGTAATACAATTAGTTATTGTAATTGATGCATACATCTGATTAAATACACCCATGGTATAATAATTACAAGGTAGCTGTGCCCTATCAACTGATTACAATTTGTTCTCAAGGTGGCTTGTTCCATCAAATCAAAATACATATTTTGAATACGTGTGTTTTGTTTTTAATACATATGTCAAATAAATTCAACATATGGTCTACTCGATTTTACTATTTTCTTCGATATCATAAAGGAAAAAATGGTTATCGTAGTAAAAAATAGTAGATTCTTGCCTATATTCAACTGAATTGAATTGAAAATGATGTTTTTAATGCACCCGTCTGGAAGTAATTACTTTGTTATAGATGAAACAAATATTTCATGGTATTCCCTACTGTATTTTGGAAAGAAATCATAACCTTTCATCCCTTTTTCGCGTTTTTAGTTATGTGTTGAAAAAATGACAAATAAACACAACCACTTGTTGCGTATATTTATTTTATATTTGACAGAAGAAGACACCAGATACATAGTTGTTATTTTGTTATTCAACTCAAGCTGCCCTACCTTGTATTATTGAACCGTGAATACATCTTGCTTTCAGGTATAGTTACCAGAATTGGGAAACGGCAATTTTTATGTAGCTTTGGGAATGTATAATTTTTTGGAATTGTGAATTTGAAAATTAATTTGTTTTCTTAATCATCAATAATAATTGTATTTTCTGCGACATTCGGGGTTCTCTTCATTGATTTATTTAAATTAGAATTGCTGTTTCGACGGTTGCCAATAGGATGATTTGGAATTTTATCGATAGGTTTTGAAAATGAAATACTTTCATTGTCTTTACTAATAGAGATTTTCCCTGAACTAGTACTAGATGTACGAAATGAACGAAAACTGCTCCGAACTGGAGTAGTCGATTTTGAACTAGCTTTTTGTTCGGAGGGAACATTTTTAACTTCAGGGTTTGTTGTTTTAATTTTTGTGTTAGTTCTTTCTTTTGATAGTCGATTGTTTTTCAGTATTATTTTAGTTGAATGGTTATTTTTGTTAATTGGATCTGTTCTTTCTTTAGATGATTGATTGTTTCTCAGTGTTACTTTAGATGTGCGATTATTCGGCAATGTTTTATTTTGTTCAATAACATGTTTGGTGGATTCGACTGTAGGTTTTCTCAAACTAAGCCTTTGAAATAAAGATTTCTTGATTGTTGAAGATGATTGTGATTCCGATAGCTTCGGTTTTGTGTTTTGAGAATTTTTTCTCTCTGCGACATTTAGTGTTGTCCTGTCTGATGCATGCTTTTGATTGTTATTTTTCGAAACATCTGCACTTGATGTTTTTGAAAATTGAATACTTTCATTGTTCTTATTAATTGAGACTTTTCCTGAACTGGTACTAGATGTACGAAACGAACGCAAACTGCTCCGAGCTGGTGTAGTCGATCTTGTACTAACGGGTTTTTTAACTTCAGGATTATTTTTATTGCAGTTTGTTTCTGTGTTTTCTCTAGATGATTCTTTGCTTTTCAGTGTTATTTTAGATGGATGACTAATCGGCAGTGTTTTATTTCTCTGAGGAACTTGTTTGGGAGGTTCGACTGTAGGTTTTCTCAATCCAAGCTTTTGAAATAAAGATATTTTATTTATTGAAGATGATTGCGATGGTGATGCCTCTAGTTTTGAGTTTCGAACAGTTGGTATTTTTTTAGAGTTCTGACCATCCATCGTATTTTTGGCATTGTTTTCAAAACTATATGTCGCCTTTCTTGAAAATACATTTAATTTGAAACGTTCCCCAATTTTAGTATAATTTGATTTTAACGCATTTTTCTTTTGAACAGTTGCAACTGTTGATGCACCACTTACGATTGTTGGAGTTCTGACAATACTGTTTCTTTTGGATGCATTGGAAGCAACATTTGGAGATACATCTGACTGAGAGCTAGTATTCTTACCGGTATCTTGAAGACCACTAGAATATTTAGAATTTTCTTCTATGACAGGTGATTTGTGTATTTCATTATTGCCCGTAGGTGTGTTATTTTCAAGTGGTATTGATTTTGAATCTATTTTATTAGGCTGGCGGTTTATAATGTCTTTTTTATCAATTTTAGATGTTTTCGATCTTGTATTATTTTCCGTTGAATTATATAATGAAATATCAAGTTCATTTGTATTTGAAATATTATTACTGATATTTTCTGTAGACTTTGTGTCTACATGCAATATATCAGAATTTTTAATTTCATCAATTTCATTTTTGTTAGTATTTTCTTCCAACGATACTATTTTGGGTTCAGTTGAATTGAGGAAATTTGTTTTCTCTTCATCACTGACATGTTGAACCCGATTAACCTGTGTTTGTAGAATATGCAATTGCTCAAAAACGTTGTCAAATACTGTGTTAATATCTGCGTTTTCTTTTTTTAAAGGGGAACGGTCGATTTTCTCTGTGGAACACTTTTGACTTTGCTCTTTGGACTTTATAAATTCATTTTTATTCTCAATTAGGATATTCTCATTTTGTTTCGTTTCCTCTTTAGATAATAAATTGATTTTATTCTCAATGGAAGATTGACGATTTTCTTTATCGGGCGAGTTTTCTCTTGTGAAAATTGAATTCGGAATTGAGTTATCATTAGGTTTGTCAGAGAGAACTCTTAATATTTCTTTAGATATTTGGGCATCGTTAATATTTTCTTCAGCGTCCTTTCTATGGTTCTTTTCACTTACTAAATGGTCTTCCTTGGACAAATACGGAGGTATTACATTCTGTAAGGATTCCGAAGTTGTGTTATTCTTATGTGATATATTGTCATGATTTATTTGTGGAGAGTATTCTACGTCCTTCTCGAAGTAATGATCATGTGATGAAATTATTTTTTTAATTTCTGTTGAACATTGAACATTATCTTTATCGGGTGAGTGTTCTTTGGTAAAAATCTCAACACTTTCTTTAATTGAATGCGGAATTGAGTTATCATTAGTATTCTTAGAGAGAATTTTTAGTATTTCATCAGATATTTTGTTATCTTTAACATATTCTTTATTTGGTTCGGAGTCCTTTTTATGGTTATTTTCATTTGTTATATTTGGAGGTATTGAAATCTGTAAAGATTCCGAAGTTGTAGTAATCTCATGTGATAAATTATCCTGTATTATTTGTGGAGAATCCTTCTGAATGTCTTTTTCATTTGGCGAAATGATTATTTCTTCATCTTTGTCACTTTTACTACTGACTGGAACACGTGGCTCTTCGACTCCGCTCGTTTCGAACACAGCATTCTGTGAAGTCTCCGAAGTTGTGATAATCTCATGTAATAAATTGTCGTGTATTATTTGGTGAGAGTTATCAGTGTCTTTTTCATTTGACGAAATGGTTATTTCTTCATTTTTGTCTATTTTACTACTGACGGGAACGAGTGGCTTTTCGACTCTGCTAGTTTCGAACACAGCATTCTGTGAGGACTCCGAAGTTGTGATAATCTCATGTAATAAATTGTCGTGTATTATTTGTGGAGAGTCCTTCTCAGTGTCTTTTTCATTTGACGAAAATATTATTTCATCTTTGTCCATTTTACTACTGACAGGAATCTGTGGCTCTTCGACTCTGCTCGTTTGGAACACAGCATTATGTGAAGACTCCGTTGTTGTGATAATCTCATGTGATAAATTGCCATTTATTATTGACGGAATGATTCTTTCTTCATCTTTGCCACTTTTGTTATTGACAGGGTTACGTGGATCTTCAATTTTGCTCTTTTCGAATACATCATTAAAAAATACATTGTTTTTGATATTTTTAGCACTAATCGAAAATAATCTTTGTCTGTGATCATCCCATATATAATTCGGTACGATGGTTGGTGTTCTTAGATTTTGGATTGTGTCTTTTATATCACGTTCATTAATGGAGGTACAACGTTTTATCATTCGAACAGCACTAACCACTGATTTGAATGAAAAATGTTTTGTATCAATTGCAGATATTGATTTTTCAGTAGGTTCATAATTTTTCGGTATCTTCAAGGGCGGAAGAGCTTTAAGTTTTCTTTTACTTGGAATACCATTTTCCTGAATACAGGTATTATCTGGTCTATTTAATAAATCTTCATTTGTTGTGGTGTCTTGGCGATTTTGTGATTTGTTCAGATCATTTGACGTTAGACATTTGCCCTCTGGTAGAGGTTCCAAATCTGAAAAAATAAACAAATTTGATTACATATGATTACACCGTAATGTCATTCATTATTATTGTTATTTTTTGACAAAATTTAGAAACTATGTTTACTTTACTAGTGTTATAAATATATAAATATGTACACAAATTGTGGGTATTTTTTTGTTCAGACCAACTGTGAAAGGTCGTAAAACAAAACCCATTTTTTGGACTATTAATTTAATTTTGTTTAGTTCTATATTACACTACCAATTTTGTTAATATGTTATCACGTTTGCTGTGCATTATCTAACGTCGTGTGTGTTCACTTACCAAATTGAAATTGCAATGATTTGGGTCTTTGCAATCCCAATGAAAATGTTCGCAAATGAATCGGCAACTTACGTTCTTTTTCACCAGTAAGAGTAACTTGGTCATCAATGTTTGTGGACGTTCTATTTAACCTATAAAATAAATCATGGTTAGATTTACCTCTCTTGTTATTATTAATGAAATACATACTCTAATGATGGCTGTGAAGGTACTTGCTTCTGAGCAATAAATTGGGTTTCGGATTCATCACTTGACGTGGACGTCTTTGAAGGTCGACGTCCATTATCACGAGATCTACGTCTACGAGGCATGCCACTTTCTTGAATACTTTTACTAAAGAATTCAAGTAGTTCGTCATCGTTCATTGCTATATCATTTTTGGTTTCCTTAGGTTTACTGGTGGCATCTTGTAACTCGTCAGGTCTGGAACGTTTGTGTCCTATGTTACTACTACGCATGGTATCTATGAATGGGTATAATAAATTATTTAATATTTCACGAATCACTATAAATTTCAACAATATACCCGTTCTTTTAGTCTGTTGCTCTTCTCTTTGTTTTTGCCTCTGCAGCGTTTTTATTTCTGCTTGTATACGTTTTTCATTGTCCTTTTGTGATTTCAGAAAGTTTTCACAAAACGAATGGAAAATTTGAAAACATTCATCCAAACGAAATTTATTTACATCTTCACAAAAGAAATTTGCCACTTTTATTCGTGTCTCATCGACTTGGATCATGAGCTTTTTTAATTCGTCAACTTTTTGATTTGCACTCATTAAAAACTCCATAAGATCACATTTGGTTGTAGAATCAAAATTGACTTGTGAAATTTTAACCGCAATTATTTCTAATTCTTTGGCTAGATTGTTAATATCGCTTGATATCTGATCTAAATTTATTCTAAGGAGAAAAGGAAATTTCACATAATTTTGAAATTATACAAATTTACAAAAAAAAAAAAAATTAAATCACAATTTATTTTGATTAAAAAATGTATTATATTGTTCTAGAACATGCTCTACTCTCTCTACTAAACCAAGGCGTATTTAATAAGGTGTAAGTGACAATCATATGGTTTCAAACTTTTTTCCTTATTGTTTGTAAAGTAAATTGTCAAAAACATTTTCAATATAACATTTCGATTTCAAAAATGGTTTTTAAATGTAGTATTTTTTTAATAATAACAATTAAAGAAAATACATTCATAGAGGCGGACGGAAAGGAAACATACGCTTAAATCAGTTATAACCCCGTTCGCCGATTGGTCCACATTTCTTATGTTATGTGTGGAAATCAGTCCATAAATCCCAACTACTTATGAAATCGAGGAGATTATGTTAGCCTATATTGGAATCGGCCCCTTGGTGCTTGTCACAATCCTCGGCGGAGGTAAAA
Source organism: Musca vetustissima (assembly GCF_032173495.1). Classification (NCBI taxonomy): domain Eukaryota; kingdom Metazoa; phylum Arthropoda; class Insecta; order Diptera; family Muscidae; genus Musca; species Musca vetustissima. The sequence continues at coordinate 57,235 of NW_026880195.1, forward strand.
TCGACTATAGAAAGATTTAAACGGTTAACACAATTTCCATGATTTAATTCTTGGCCGGGGATTGAAATTGAAGGACATACAATTTTCTTTAAGAAGGTAAAATTTGAAGCCACTCCATAGAAAAAATAGATTGTAATTCACAATATAAACAACATCACAAGGAGTCATGGGCTGCATGTCGGAAACTTAAAATTAATCGCGACCAGGTCTTAAACTTTATTTTTCATTCACCTAAAACCGCCAATAACCCAAGAATACACAAATTCATTAATTATTCCTCAAAGAATAGTTGTTGACAAAAATAAATTAATTATTGTTTTTGTTTATTTTTGTCAAAAACTTATTGTCAGCATGACAATTTAATTTCTATAACAACAATGTTGTTTTTGTAAAATATTTGTTGTTGTATCTGATGCATACACCTTATTAAATACACCTTGTACTAAACTCTATATGCACACTGGGTATTTTTGTAAAATAGTTCTTACCTTGAAACAGTTTCTAAAAATTTTAAATCATCGGTAAATTTTAAAAGTTCCGGATTTCTTTTTTCTATTTCCAAGGCGACAAAATGCATAAAAGTCATACCAGGTTTATTGGTTCGTATGCCACTTAATTGCGTCAGAAATGAAAGTTTGACACCAGCTGCATTACCTGCATATCCTCCGGAATTCAAAAAGTTGCCGACAAGAACTACATAATAAATTATATCACGAAGACGTTCATTGTTTATAATATCTAATATTGAAATAAAGATTGAGAGACATTTTAGTGAAATTTGTAAATCAGAGTTGTATTCTTGAAATATACAAAATATATAACACATTATTGTATACATTTTATTGTGCATAAAATGGTTCCATCTTTTTATAATATCATAACTTACTATTTCCAGCATTGATGAGGTCACATATTATTGGCTCAAGATATGTAATGTTGGCTGCAAACTCCTCTTTTAAAAGCAAGTATTCAATCCATAATTTGTAGCTAAAATGATTGTAAAATATATATAATAAAAATCTAGATTATCAGTAATAGTATAAAGGCGCATTTAGACTACGCCTTCTAAATCGAGGTACAAAATCTACTTATAGGGCATTTACATTTAGTACTTTTTACAGGGTTAACCTACTTTACGAGGATTTATTAGGCATATGGGCATTTCCGAAAAAAAGGTAAAACAAAGTCGAAGAATTGGTTTCTTTAAGAAAGAGCACATTTGTCATTTTTTCTTCTTATTATTATTATAAATACTAATTTAATGACTATAAATGCAGACACTGCAGAAATAAAAACTGCAAAATCAAAAATGTTGCGTGGTTACGTCGCGTGAGTGACCGAAAAAAACCCTTAACAAATAAAGTATATGCCAAATTTTGCATATCAAATAATAATGCTTGATATTTGAAGTCGCGTGAGTGACCGCTCTTTTGTGGCTTTTATCGCGAAAGATAAAAATCGGAGGCTCTCATATTTTTACCCATGATAGTACTCTTGAAGTTATACAAAACAATATTAAGGGAGAATTGTAAAAAATGTAATTGTTTTTTGATTTAGTTTACATTTAAAGTTTGATTTTGCCTCTGAAAGTCGTGTGACTGCGGAAGTGCCTATATATAACATAATAATTGAAATTGAAATCCATTGGGTTAACGCAATCCCATACAATGTAAACGTACTATTAGAGTAGGTTTAAAATGATATTGTTACGTTCGTGGATTTTACTAAATCCCGTGTAGACGTTGTTTTATTTCCCGATACAATTCGTACCAAATAAAACGCGGGTTCTTTCGGATTACGATTATTACAATGATTTTATTCACAGAACTTTACTTTGCACTTTACTTTACTCGACGGTTTCAATTCGCGATCTGATTCACAACTGACTCACTGCCTTTCCATTTCCTCTATTTATATGCCCCTTGCCTGTCGCTACAGAAGTTTCTAGACGATCTGGTAACGCCTAGATTACGAACAATCTACCAATGCAACAAACACATACAAACTTACATTGAGTAAACAATAACAACAACACATACAAACTTACATTGAGTAAACAATAACAACAACACATATACAGGCGAGGGGGTAACAAAGAAAGAGGAATTAAGCGATCATTAATGATGACGTTTAACAAGAATTGTACGACAATAACAAAATAGAAAATGGAAGAGGAAATGGAAGGATGTAGAAAAATCTATACAGTAGTTGTTGTTGTGAAGTTATTCGAATAAACTGCGTAGTAGAAATTTACGTTACAATTCAAATTCTTAAATTAACGGAATTCATCTAAATTAACTTAAATCTAAAGTTATATTCGTAACATTGCCCCCCGCTTAAGCCTGTTCGTCCCGAATAGGCACAGTTCCCGTTCCGTAGGGGGTCAGCCGCTCCAAATGTACCACTTTCATCTTCGACCTGGGACTGTCGCTCCTCTGGATGCGATAAACCACATCATTTATTTTCGTGACAATCTTGTAGGGTCCTTCCCAGTGCGTTTGCAATTTGGGGCAAAGTCCTTTCTTTCGTTGTGGGTTGAACAATAGTACCAGTTGCCCTTCTCGGAACCCATCGGTATTTGCCGCTCGATCGTACCTTGCCTTCATGCGGTTGCTTACCATTTTTATTCGATGTCGGACTGCGTCGTGGACTTTACTGAAAGAGTTTTGAATGTCTTCATCTTGGTTCACATCATCGTTTGGGGTAGCACCGAATATCAAATCGCCAGGTAGCTTTAATTCATTTCCGAACAGAACTTTGGCTGGGGTCCGGGATGTGGAATCATGAATGGCCGATCTATAAGCCAGTAAAAACTTTGGAATATGCTCATCCCAGTCTCGTTGGCCACTGTCCACCACTTTCCGTAGATGTTCTTCCAGGGTGCGATTGAATCTCTCCACCATGCCATCTGATTGTGGATGTAGGGGTGTCGTTCTGGTTTTCTTGATTCCGTAGGAGTCACACATTTCCTTGAAGATCGCTGATTCAAAATTCCTACCTTGATCGGAATGAACCTCAGATGGAACACCATAGCGACAAATCCAATTTTTGCTGAACACATCCACAATTGTCCTGGCTTCTTGATTTGGGATAGCATAAACCTCTGGCCATTTACTGAAGTAATCCATGACCACTAAGACATACCGGTTCCCAGAGTCGCTTGTTGGGAACGGTCCAGCCACATCCATTGCGATTCTCTCAAAAGGGGCTCCTGAATTATACTGCTGCATGTAGCCTCGACTCTTCCGTGTTGGACCTTTAGCTCTTATGCACCTTTCACAATTGGCGATCCAGTCGGCAATGGATTTTTGACAGCCGACCCAGTAGAATCTCTGCTTTACCTTTTCAGCGGTCTTTGCTATGCCAAGATGTCCTCCACTTGGACCATCGTGAAACTCCGACAAGACATCTCTTATTTTGGAGTCTGGGACGACGATCAAGTTCCGGTGAGATTTACCGTCCTCACTTTCCCATTTGCGATATAAACAACCATCTATTATAAGTAGACTGTCCCACTGGGCCCAATATGATTTTAAAAGAGGACTTTCGGAGGTAATTTCTTTGCGACTAGGTCGCTTGCCCGCTTCTATGGCCGAAATTATTTTGCCCAGAATGGGATCTCTTCGTTGTTCCGTCGACCAATCTTCACCCGACTCAAACTGCAATCGTCGGACATCAACGATATTCTCTTTGCACTCGGCCTTTGAGCAGTGCCTGTATTCTACCTTGCATGGCCGACGAGACAGGGCATCAGCATTACCGTGTTTTCCGCCTTCTCTGTGCTCGATTCTGTTTAACGGTGACTCATTGGTGGACTGTTGAGCCATTCTTCTACCATCTTTCGTTGGAGGTGGTGACGATGACCTGGATCGTTTGCGCTTAGCTCTGCATTCGCGCGCAATATGACCTGCTTTATCGCAGTTGTAGCATCTAACCCTGGGCTTAGTCATCCCTACTAACTTTGTTTCTTCTATTACCCGCCTCATGGCGTCCTTGATCAAGTTAACGAGAGATTTGTGTTCGCAACATTCGGTCTCCAGTTGGCTAATCTTGTGGGTCTGGGGCTTAACAATCATTCTTGCCGTCTCTTGGGCAAGGGCAAACGACACGGTTTCAGCAAATGACGCTTTTGGTGACGCATATGTTGCACATTTAATCTCAGGGTCACGTATGCCATTCACAAAGGTTTCGATTTTCATACGGTCCAGCAATGGGTGATTCTCTCCTGGATACGTCATTAGCACCAAACGTTCCACCTCAGCTGCAAAATCTTGTAACGTCTCGTTTGCCCTCTGTACTCTTCCCCTTAATTCCATAAGGTAGATGTTTTGTTTATGTTCGCCTCCGTACTTACGTTCCAGTGCAGCAATAACATCTTCATAGTTGTTTCTAGAAGCGACAGGAATACTCTGTATAACATCAGCAGCACTGCCCTTCAATGCCAGAAGTAGTGCAACCGCTTTGTCGCTGTCGTTCCACGAATTTCTAGAAGCCACTGTCTCGAACTGTAACTTGAAAACACTGAATGACGTAGAACCGTCGAATACAGGAGGTTTGATTTTTAGTGTGTTATCAGGAACTCGCACCGGACCACCTTTGATTTCCAGCTCCGACATTTTCTTCTCCAGATTCGTAAACCTGTGTTCGTGGGCCAGAAATTTCTCATCCACAGATAGAATCTTCTCGTCAACCGACTGCACTTTCTTATCCAACTCTTTAATTTGGACCTCCACGGTTTCCACTCTCCTTCCAATAACTTCTGTAATGTTCTCGAGTTTCTCGTTCATTATTCTCGAATTTTCGTCAAACATTCTACAATTCTCTGCCTTGAGTTCATCTAACTTTCTGGAATTCTCTTCGAACATTCGTCTCGTGTTTTCTTCTAACTTTCTGGAATTCTCTTCGCTCCTTCTGGAATTTTCCTCAAACATTTTAGCCAGCATTTCTCTTAAATCGTCACCCCTGGCAGCTACTGACGAGACTTCCCCACCGTTGGACTCGCCCATTTCCGATAAATCCACTTCATCCTTACTGTCAAACTCATATGTATCGATGTTCATACCACGGCGCTCGAACTCATCCAACAGACGTTTTTGGAGTTCAGCCTTGTTGCCAGTAGAGGACAATTCCAATTTATTCAGCTCCTTCTTCAAGTCTTCCACTCGTAGATCCTTAAACTTCATCGTAGTACTATCGTAATCTCACTTCCGACACCAATTGTTACGTTCGTGGATTTTACTAAATCCCTTGTAGACGTTGTTTTATTTCCCGATACAATTCGTACCAAATAAAACGCGGGTTCTTTCGGATTACGATTATTACAATGATTTTATTCACAGAACTTTACTTTGCACTTTACTTTACTCGACGGTTTCAATTCGCGATCTGATTCACAACTGACTCACTGCCTTTCCATTTCCTCTATTTATATGCCCCTTGCCTGTCGCTACAGAAGTTTCTAGACGATCTGGTAACGCCTAGATTACGAACAATCTACCAATGCAACAAACACATACAAACTTACATTGAGTAAACAATAACAACAACACATACAAACTTACATTGAGTAAACAATAACAACACATATACAGGCGAGGGGGTAACAAAGAAAGAGGAATTAAGCGATCATTAATGATGACGTTTAACAAGAATTGTACGACAATAACAAAATAGAAAATGGAAGAGGAAATGGAAGGATGTAGAAAAATCTATACAGTAGTTGTTGTTGTGAAGTTATTCGAATAAACTGCGTAGTAGAAATTTACGTTACAATTCAAATTCTTAAATTAACGGAATTCATCTAAATTAACTTAAATCTAAAGTTATATTCGTAACAATATAATGTTGGCAGTCAGCTGTTATTTGTATACGTATTCATACACATTTTACTGATTTTAAAATTTCTGTGGAAGTTTCTCAATCAATATTTTCATAATTTTGATAGGAAGTGCTCTCCATTAGGCCACAAATGCAGCTTCTGTCATAATTTGTTACGCAACTATTTTGAAGTAATAGTACGTTTACATTGTACCAGATTTCGTTAACCCAGTGGGTTTAAATTGTCAATTTCATTGTATTCATGTCAAATAAATCCTCATAATGTAGGTTAACCCGGTAAAGTGTTCTAATGTAAATGTCGTGTAAAAGGCGTTGCCAGGGTTTTTATCTGAAATTATTTTGATTTCGCAAAGGATTTCGAACAAAAACGGCATTTATAATTCGCCGGGTTAACCTCCTCTATGTGGATTTATTTGACATGTATGAAATGGAATTGACAATGAAGATCTACTGGATTTATTAAATCCGGTACAATGTAATCGTACTAAAATGGAGATATTGAGTGGATTACATTTTGTATGGTAACCCAAAAAATAATGCTATAGTCTAAAAGTGCTTAACTTCTTTACATATGATGATTCTATCTTTCCATACTCACTTTGGTATTTCCATTATTAATAATAAGAATTTTTCCGCAGTTCCCAAATATTGCCTATTACCATCAAAGTTTTTCAATGTTTCTATTTCTTCTGTTTCGGGTAACAGCTTTAGAAGATTTTTGAGTCTTTCTGGACCCATTACTTTATGATTGCCACTACGAATTAAGTTGATAATAGCCTCGTTGCTGTCGTATCTGATAAATAGATAGATTAGCATTGGTTATACAAAATTAATAGTATTTTTCTTTACTTCTTCCATACCCCTTAAATTGTTTTAAAAATATGTTAATGTTCAAGCTTCGTTTTCCATCAATCAAATGTATTGTGCTCGTGCTATTTCTGCTGGCCTTGCTGTCGACAGTGTCGGAACCATTTGTAGTCTCCATTTTTATGGTCTGCAGACAAAATAACTTTTCCAATTCGAGAAAATCGATATTTACACCGGAATTAACATTTCGACTGTCCATCATTGATGTCCAGAAATTGCGTTTACCCAAAATTTGCTGTGGTGGAATTTTTACCCAGTTGACGCTTCTCGTTTTAGATTTATGTGGAGGAATACATTGGTGGGGTAGGACAGTCTGTTTAATTTGTAATGCGGGCGGCGGAGGCATTCCGGGAAATGATGGTGGAGGTGGCATACCCGGTGCAGGTGGAGGAGGAGGCATACCCGGTGCTGGTGGTGGAGGAGGTGGCATACCTGGTGCTGGTGGCATACCCGGTGCAGGTGGAGGAGGTGGTGGCATACCTGGTGCCGGAGGAGGAGGTGGTGGTATACATGCATCCGGAGGAGGAGCTGGTTCTACTGGGGTAATTTCGTCATTTTTGTTTGTATTGGAGGAATTTACAATAGCCTCATCTTTAGCGTTATGACAATTTAGACATGAAAAGTTATATGATATGGCACTTCTTAGCAATCGTTCCCCATCCTCTTCACTTTCAATCAGCTTGGCTCGATTAACCATTTTTTCTGCTGTATTCCAAATTGTAACGCCTAAGGGACTTTTCGAATCAATACTTAAAAGATGTTGCAATATATTGAGGAAAGCTGTTTCCTGTATAGGATGTGCCAACTAAAAAAAAAAACAGATACAAATATATATTTTTTTATTAAGATTCATGTATTCTATTCTTAATACCTGTCGCAATATTGCCTTTGTAACATCCACATGTGAAAATATATTGACGCCATTAAAACTTTGTAAACTTGTTGGTTGTTCTAAGGATCGAAATTCGTTGCAAGAATCGGAACGTGGAGAGAATACACTGCTATTAGTTCTACTTAAACTTTGTAAACTGAGGGGTTGATCCAATGATGGAAAGTTACATGAAAAAACCGAATCTCGTGACGAGTCATCGTACATATGTGTTCTTAAATTAAAAAGAATAATAATGTTAATAAAAATTGTCAAAATCTGTGATAACTTAAAATAGTTGTCTAACAATATAGCAAAAGCTGTTGAAAAAAATAATAAAAATAATGAATTTTAAAACGATTTTAAAACAACACATATCTATGAACATTTTTCGACAAATAGCGAAGAATTGTTATTAGAATTGTGAAAATATTAGCCAGCTACGTGCCAGCAAATGTTTTTGTAGACGTAAACAAATATCAGGGTGGGCTAGTATTTAGTACCACGATTTACAAATCGAGTCGATGTAGAAGACATATTCTAAGCGTGCCCTAAATAGAGGAAAAATTAGCTCTTTTTAGTAATTAAAGGGATATATTTGCCGCCAATTGTTTTTATCGAAGGGAACACAATATTTTAGGCTAGACCAATGTATTAGGTCATCCATCTAAGCTAATAAATTGACCTTGAGTTAAAGAAAAATCATATTTACACAGAAGAGAAAACTGTAGTTGATCCCAGACTATATATATATATATTTTTTGTTGATGTTTTCAAATATATATATATATATATATATATATATATTATTTGTAATGACAAATATCATATTTAAAACCTATAAAGTTTATTATTAAAATGACGTATTTTACCGCCTTAACACTTATTGCATACGTTTTCTAAAAAAAGATGTCATTGATGACTAATTTTTATTTGCTGTGTCAACATGTTATTACTTTCAATTGTATTTTATTATTTATAAAAAATATAGGAATTTTTATTTGTTTATATATATATATATATATATATATTTATTTTTCCCATCAATTTTTAGGCCTCAAAAAGTAACAAATCGATCTCTAACTTCAATTCTAGTACAAAAAAAATCATTTTTTGTTCAAAACTTACTTTTTACAATCTTCGTCACTTTTCTCTTTTCCTTCGGTCAACATATTTGAGTTTATTTTTTTACAAAAATTTAATTTAAATTACTGCAAAAAAAAAACAAAATTCACTTTTTTTTAATTTTTCTGAATGGTATTTTGCACCGTTTTAATTTTTATTGTTTATTTAACTTATTGTTGTTTCTGATTTATCATAATTGATCCGCTTAGCTGAGATATGTAATACATACTGAGATTATAAAATGAAATATTTCATTGAAATAATTGTTGCGGTTAACAAACAGTAAAACTATACTATTTGATGATATATGCCTCATTTCTATCAAAACAATACACTCTTGGTCTGTTCCCTTACTGCAAGAATCTACTAGATCTTACTATTTTCTTCGATATCATAAAGGAAAATTCGTTATCGTAGTAAAAAGTTGTAGATTCTTGCAGTACAGGAACCTACCATCTGTTTTGAAAAATACTTATTTTCAAAATTCTAAAATTCAGAATCATTAAAGGTTTCTATTTTAGGTGTTTATTCTTCGTATCAAAAATGTACCAATTTCCCCCATATAAAAATCCTCATAAATTTTAGATATTTTTTGAGATCTTATGGTAGAGCGTGTAATAAGTACGCCCCGATCGAAGTTGTATACACACCCACAATAGGATATTAAAGATTTATTGCATTTAATATGCCCAGTATTACACAGGAGACATCAGCGTAATGAAATGCATTTCTAATTCTACTAATTTTCTAGTAAACAACAAGTGCATGAAGTAATCCATTAATTTGGTATTTTATACAAAATTAGTTTTCGAAGTGAACACAAATAGAATGAGAGCATCGATGTTTCAAGATATTCTAATTATTACTGGTAGATACAAAACATATATTTAACATTTGAGGCCCGTACCTAAATTCAGTGCGTTGCGTACTAAAATACCCACCTTCTCACCTTTATAGGGTTCGTTGAACGCCCGTATTACCCAAATACGCATGGACCTTTTTTACTTGTATGTCAATTGAAAACGGCGAAAATGGATAAAAACATTTTCTTAATTAACTGAAAAATGTTTACATTTACAGAAAAACTAAATTTTCAATGACAGGAATTCTATTTTCAGAAATTAAAAAAAAAAAACAAAATACGCATTGTCAATGTTGAAAATTTTCAACTTTAAATTTTTATACGCAGTGCGCATTTGGGTAACATTCATTGAAATACATGTATTTAACTTTTGAGGTGAATAAAATCGTACGCATACGCATGAGTTTAGGTACGACCCTGATATACAAATAAAATATGTTTTTTTTTTTAATTTTAATTTGAAGTACTCAGGAACGCATGGTACAATTATAAAAGGTAACAGCAAATCCCAGCTGATTTAATTCCAACGTAATACTCGTGTCAATATGAATTTGACAAATTATGTTTTTAAAAAATCACCCAACAGGAAAATTGGGAACGCATACAATTTGAAATTGTTCTTTATTAATGTGCTCCCGTATTCAATTTACTCAATCTACCTGCTGGGAAAGTTTGAGGAAGCAAATCTTTCTTAAAGGAATAACTCGCTATTTCCAGCATTGTCATATGTGTTACACATATATATGGCAATGGCTCAATTAAAAGAAAGATGTGGAAGCGATAGAAATATAAATTTGATAGATTTTCATTCATGTTTTTCAATTTTTATTTTGAGGATTCGAAAATATTCCATTTTCAAAATAAAAATAATTTGATGATAATTTGTTTGTTTGTTTACATGTTTTCTGTCAAGTGAGTTGACACTAGTAGAACTTACAACAACAAATTTCCATGTGGTTGTTGTATCGTTTTTGTACAACAACACTCGCTGTTACCTTTTATTATTATACCATGTCAGGAACGTTGGCATTGAAGGTAAAATATTTCATTTAAAAAATTTAAATTGATAGATTTGTATACCTATTTTTTAGCAATATTTAGCCAGTAAATGCTTTTTACATAGTAAGAGAGATAATTTCTCAAATCCAGAAAGTGAAAAGAAAATATATGAAATTTATTGGGAAAGACTTGTAGAAAACATTACTATGTATTTTTTCCAGTGCAATTTGTAAATGCTCAGTAGAACAAAAGTCAAAACAGTCCTCATAACATCAAATTATAAACGGTTTTTGTCGAAACACTGTTTTTTACGGGGCTAGATAACTCAAAAATTATTTATCCATTAGGGTCGTACCTAAATTCATGCGTATGCGTACGATTTTATTCACCTCAAAAGTTAAATACATGTATTTCAATGAATGTTACCCAAATACGCATTGCGTATAAAAATATGAGTTGAAATTTTTCAACATTGACAATGCGTATTTTAATTTTTTTGTTTATTAAAAATAGAATTTCTGTCATTAAAAAATTGCTTTTCTATACATGTAAACATTTTTCGATCAAATAAAAAAAATAATTTCATCCATGGTACAATAATACAAGGTAGGGCAGCATGAGGTGAACTCAAACTCAAAAATTATTTATCCATTAGGGTCGTACCTAAATTCATGCGTATGCGTACGATTTTATTCACCTCAAAAGTTAAATACATGTATTTCAATGAATGTTACCCAAATACGCATTGCGTATAAAAATATGAGTTGAAATTTTTCAACATTGACAATGCGTATTTTAATTTTTTTGTTTATTAAAAATAGAATTTCTGTCATTAAAAAAATTGTTTTTCTATACATGTAAACATTTTTCGATCAAATAAAAAAAAAATAATTTCATCCATGGTACAATAATACAAGGTAGGGCAGCATGAGGTGAATAACAAAAAAGCAACTATGCACGTGTGGCTTCTTCTGCCAAAAATAAAATAAATATACGCAACAAGTGTTTGTGTTTATTTGACATTTTTTCAACACAAAAATAAAAACGCGAAAAATTAATGAAAGGTTATGATTTCTTCCCAAAATCCAGTTGGGAATACCATTAAATGTTTGTTTCATCCATAACAAAGTAATTACTTCCAGACGAAGGTGTTAAAAACATAATTTTCATTTCTACTAAATTTGAATATATTTCAATTTATTTTGAATTTATTTGTCATAGTATTCAAAACAATACACACACATACACAAAATATGTATTTTGATTTGATGGAACAAGCCACCTTGAGAAAAAATTGTAATCAGTTGATAGCTGTGCCCTACCCTGTAATAATTATACCATGATTTCATCCATTTTCGCCGTTTTTAATTGTCGCATACAGTAGATATCGGATATAAGCACATCTTATATAAGAAAAAATCGCATATAAGAAAGATTATCAAAAACACCGAGCTTATACTTTCTTATATCCGATAATTCCATATAAGAAAAAAACGCATATAATAAAAAAATCTCCCGCATTTTTTGAGTTCCCAAAAGAAAGAACCCCAATCCACTGCACTATACTGAACTTTCATTAAGAAAAGAAGACGGGAAAGAAATCGTAAATAATCATACATAAAAAATAAACTATATATCCCTCTTGAACCCAAGCAATACTAGGAACAACACACATTAAACTTCATGCGTATCAGCGTGTATGTGTAAATCTATAACAATACATGCTATTAAACTTTAATAAAGATGACTCCACAGCCAAGAATTAAAACAAAACCAAAGTAACACTATGCTACCTGCAATCAGCAATTTCTTCAAAACCAACTTCATCAAATACGAGACAAATGTACAAACAATTTCCTCCTAAACACAAAAGTTGAAAAGGTAATCTTACGAAGGCTCAAAGGCAGCTGAATCCACAATTATGACCCTAATTACAAATGATCTTTCACAAATTACAGACGAAATCCTTGGATACACAACTCAGGATTCCGAGGTAGCTACTACTCTACCAAGAGGCAATTATGCTTGGACACTATAAAGCCTCCTAAACTGTAATCGCACACGGACAACAGAAGATCTATGCGAGTCGAAAAGCTATGTTTGGCATCAATAATTACACCCAAGCATTTAATTTCATCAACAATATTAACAGCAAACGAACTAACGCAAATATTGGGCATAAACAAATCAGCTTCAGTTATATTCCAATTTATATCAAGACCATTAGATGAGATCCACAAAGAGAGAGATAGCAACGCTGTGTTTGCTAGATTCTCAACACTCCAAAAGAAAACATGTATGTCATCCGCATACAAGAAGAGACTACAATTATCAGCAGACGCAGAATTAATGGACATGTTATAAAGACTCCGCACCGTATTAGACAAACATCAGATTGGATACCCTTGTGCACAACAAACTGGTATCTACATTCCAGATACGACGAAATTAGTCTATAAGCCGAAAGGAAAACCATAATTTGACTCTTAATTTGCGTATAAGCTGCGCATGGTCCATGCAATCAAAGGGCTTCGAAAAATCAAGACCAAACTCAGAACCTTAAAAAATATCGCGAATAATAGTATTAACATTAACAGTATTAACATCAATAAAAGGAATATCATCACCACAATCTAGACAACCAAAGGACCTAAATGACTTCCATAATTGACTACGGTTCTACCAAACAACTTTTCATATATTTTCTTGTCTCATTACGTATTTAACCACTCAGAATTTAACCATTCATAATTGTTGGGGTTAACATAACGGGTAGCTAGAGGAACAAATAACACCAAACTCTGAAATAACGATTCAAACAAGGCCAGTTGCAAATTCTTGTAGAGAAAAATTATCCTGTAAAGATTTTCCAGTAGCATCAGCTGATATTTTAGGTTTCTTCGTTTACTCAATAATTTGTACAAATTAGCTCTGTCTGTTAACTCGATATTTGATAACAATTGTTACCAAATGTAACTAAAGTTCCGTTCCAGAACCTAAAAGAATATACTCATTTTACATGTTTTCCAACTTTTTACTCGAAACCCGTTCCTCAACCCACAAATCTGGTAAAACATTGACTCAAATTTAAGAGAGCACAAAACAAAATGGCGTTCTCTTTGAAAACCTTTTACTCGAGAAATTTTGTTGAGTAAAATGGTAAACAAGAATGCCTACTTCTAATTGGCTGTTATTTCGATTTTGAAGTATTGCCATTTAATTTTGGCATATTTACTAGATTTGCGTTCCCGAACTTTTCAAATTTGTTTGTACTCTGAGAGCGATTTTGAAATATTTCCCTTTTACTAGCTTTACTATTAAAAAAGTACTGGAACAGACCATAAATGTTGTCTGTTTACACAAAAATCCAGTAAAAGAGAGTCAAGTGAGAGAGCAAGTTTGACAGTGCAACAACAACAAACTTACTGGATTTTACTGAAAGAATTTTATACAGTAAGGTTTTACAAACTCCGCCATTTTTGGATCAGCTATATTATGACCAAACACAAAAAAATTTTCAAAATTAAATAATAATTTGCAAAATTTAATTTATTAAGTTGCATAAAATTACAGAAAATGGAAGAAAATACATAAGTAATGCAAAGTTTAATTAAATTAGAATCTGATTCTTTATATTTTTAGGTAAGCTCAAGAAAGAGGACAATATATTAGGTGTGTGTGGTTACTTTTCCAGTAACACTTATTCAGTAACCCAGTGGGAAAAGTGAGAACGTATTACATTGAGAATCAATTTAGTAATGTATTATAATCATTACATTATATAATGTATCCGGAAGAATTGAGAAAAGAATATATTTGAACAAAAAGTTAAATTATTAAAGACGTTATAGAAGATACATTATATAATATATATAACAAAGGTAACGAGAGGGTAATTTCAATTGACAAAAAATGCAGACTAACTACCTACTTGTTTCCCAAAGGATATAAAAGGGTAATTGAATGGTTCATTTTTTATTTTTGAAGTCCCGTTATCTGCCGACGCTCTTATGTCGGAGTGTACATTTTTCAGTTTTGTCTGTGTCGTGCACCAACAAAGACGTAATTTTGTTAAAGTCGATGGAAATTATTAGCAAAAAGAATAAAAAATTGTACAATTGAAGTGAACAAAGAAAACAATAAAAATTATAAAATTATTAATTTCTAACATAATTGTAATAAAACTGGCAGCATTCCAATAAATAATGAATCTGATCTCCAAAAAGTGTAAGTAATAAAATCATAATAATATATTCATATTTCTATATTTTTATTATGCAACAATTTTTTCAGATAACAATGGAATTATTAATATTGCCTGTATCCAAAAATATCCTGTGAATACGTTTAATTTTCCCTTTAAAACTTTATGTAACATCGTTTTTTGTAATTATAAAATATAATAACAATAAAATAAATATTTTTATTTAAGGGAACCACTCCTCCCCCCCCATTCTCGATTTCAACTTTTTCAAGATTTTCAATGGGCTGGTAAATCAGAACCAATGCTTGTTAAGGTTTGTAACTTTACACATATATAATTGAAGATTTAAAATAGAAGAAAAATAATTTACAAAAAATTTTTGTTGTTGTTTTTTGTAATTAAAGAAAAGTCCTTATTTTTGATGGCGGGCACGATAAATCACTGGAACATCAAGAAAATTCCAAAAAAAGTACATGTCTGGCTCTCGTATGAACTAGGATTATTGACTTCGCTCTGAAATTAACAAAATGGTGGACCTTTGAAAAAATATTTTTGGGACGATTTTTTACCAAAACCCCTTCACCGATTGGCTTTATTCTAGTTCATACGATAGCTATACACTCATAGAGAAACGTGTAAAAATTTGAAATCGATTGGGTTATTAGTTTTTGAGTTATCGTGCTGAAGGGCTTCAGCCGTCACTTGATGCTGACACAATAAATAGGCTATATCTTCAAGAGTTCTTGATATTTTCATTTGAAATTTTGTAGGCACATTCTAAAATTAGTGTAAATTCGAATTATATCAACAACATTTTTGACCCCGAGAAAGGGTCCCCTTAAAACCAATAAATTATTTAATGAAATCGGGAGAATAAATTCTTTAACATATTACAAAGGATCTAAAAAAGAATATATGTATTATCACTCATCGATTACATTATTCATTATATGGATAGTATAGAGGAATATATTATTTTCCTAGGACATGTAGGGTGTTACGGATAATGCATACTGTAATCAACAAATTATAGTGGCTATGCATTACACGTTCGTTTACCATCGATTACTTTTTCCCACTGGGAAGTTCTAGTTCAGAGAGTAAACCATTTTTAGTCTCTTTTGCTCTTTTACTGAGAAAAACAACAGACAACATTTAGTAAGATTTAGCAAATAAACAGCTGATTTAAGAAAACATTTGATTTGCGTCAAAATAAACAACAAACAAAGGACGAACACAATTATTTGTATTGCATTTAATATTAAAAATAAAATGAATAATAAAAGAAAATTTGATTTGGTATGGTCCCCGGGAATATTTAAGCTTTCTGCATCAATACATTGCCCTCTATCTGGAACTTTCTACAAATATATAAGGAATTAGTTTCTAATTTAATGAAACTTTGCATTACTTACGAATTTTCTTCCATTTTTTGGTTAAACAGACAACATCCAGTAACATTTGGTAACAATTGTTACCAAATATCGAGTAAACAGACAGAGCTATTAATACAGGAAGCTTAAATATTCCCAGGGAACATACCTAATCAATTTTTCTTTTATTGTTCATTTTATTTTTAATATCAAATGCAATACAAATTATTGTGTTCGTCCTTTGTTTATTTTGGCGCAAATAAAAATGTTTTCTTGAATCAGCTGATTATTTGCTGAATCTTACTAAATGTTGTCGGTTTAATTTTCTCAGTATTATCGCAAAAGAGAGTAAAAACGGCTTTCTCTCTGAACTAGAACTTACTGAGTAAATCGTATTGGAAATTACCCAGACACACCTAATGTTGTTCGTTTGCCCAAAAGTCCAGTAAAAGAGTGAGAGAGCAGATTTTGCAGTTCCCAGTGGGAAAATGTAATCGATGATGAACGAACGGGTAATGCACAGCCACTATGATAGTTGATTACAGTAGCACTATCCGTTGTATCTCATACGAAAATAATATATTCCTCTATACTATCCATATAATGCCTACATTAATCGATGAGAGATAATATATTCCTTTATAGATCCTTAGTAATATGTTAAATAATTTATTCTCCCGATTTCATAAAGTAATTTGTAGGTTTTAAATAAAATCATTTGTTTTTATTTTTTTGTTATTATTTATTAATTTATACTCCGACATAAGAGTGCAGGCAGATTACGAGACTTGAAAAATAAAAAATCAAGAAAAAAATTAAATATTTCATTACGCCACGTACAGACGAGCGCTGTTCGCTCTCTCATTCGTTGTTTGATCCTTAATTATGAAGTAATTACTTAGTTTCCCCATACAAAATTGTCTGAGCGAACACCGACATTTGTACGTTGTTCAATTCGAATCACTCTCTGAATAACCAAGAAATTTGCCCCATCCCTAACAATTGAGAGTATTTATCGAAAATAAATTAATTTTGACAGCATGAAAATATTTATAAAATTTTCAAACTTTTTCCGTAAAATTGAAAATGATGAATGAAAAGTACAACATTGTATAGTTTTTATATATGCAGCAGGATGTAAATTTTGTTTTCTACATAATATAAATATGCCCAGTAATACACAGGAGACATCAGCGTAATGAAATGCATTTCTAATTCTACTAATTTTCTAGTAAACAACAAGTACATGAAGTAATCCATTAATTTGGTATTTTATACAAAATTAGTTTTCGAAGTGAACACAAATAGAATGAGATGTTTCAAGATATTCTAATTATTACTGATAGATACAAAACATATATTTAACATTTGATATACATTTGATATACATACAAATAAAATATGATTTTTTTTTTTTTTAATTTTAAGCTACCTTTGAAGTACTCAGGAACGTTGGCATTGAAGGTAAAATATTTCATTTAAAAAATTTAAATTGATAGTTTTGTATACCTATTTCTTACCTCTATTTAGTCAGTAAATGCTTTTTAGATAGTAAGAGAGATAATTTCTCAAATCCAGAAAGTGAAAAGAAAATATATCAAATTTATTGGGAAAGACTTGTAGAAAACATTACTAATTGCACATCAAAATTTGCACAAAATTTTGTTCAATTAACCGAGGAACCAATTATCCGAACCCGCTTAATTGAATAGTTTGTTCAATTACAGTAATCACGTATAATTGGAACTACTAATGATTTAAAAAAATCTATATGTCAAATACAAATTACGCTTTCTCGCAGTTTTTCTTTAGAAATAAAAATATGTTTTGAATTAGTAGAGATGCCACCTAGTCTTTTTCACAAATTATTAACCGGGTTTAATTATCCGAGAAAATGTACATGTATTTTCCTATGAAATATTTTTTGCCCCATCATGTGGTTCAATTAAGCGTGGAAACCAATTAACCGTAGGGTCAATTAACCGAAAAATACTGTATATCGTATAATAAATGATACGCAAAAATACTTAATATTAATTTGTCGACTCAACAAAACCATAAGGTGGAGAGTTTGCCATTCCGTATGACAGATATAACCAATTTATTTTGCATCAAATTATAAACGGGTTTTGTCGAAACACTGTTTTTTACAACCGGCGGGCTCGATAATTAAAAAAATATTTATCCATTATGTTCCACTCTATTTAGACCTAACACTCTATTCTAGACCTACATAGGTATCGTATATAGGATAAATCCAATCGGTGAAAATTTTTCCCATTCCCATTTAAAAAAAAATCCTGGGTCCGCCATTTTCACTTCCGTTCCAGAACCTTAAAGAATCTACTCATTTTACATGTTTTGCAACTTTTTACTCGAAAACCGGTAAAACATTGAATCAAATTTAAGAGAGCACAAAACAAAATGGCGTTCTCTTTTTAAACTTTTTACTCGAGAAATTTTCAAACTTTTTCCTTAAAATTGAAAATGATGAATGAAAAGTACAACATTGTATAGTTTTTATATATGCAGCAGGTTGTAAATTTTGTTTTCTACATAACGCAATATGTATTTCTTTCCCCTTGGTTCTAATTAGCGTACAAAACAAGAAACAAATGTGGGGAAACTCAAACAAAAAAATCTCCAAATTTTAGGAGAAGCAAAAAACTGTTTTGAATGAAAACTATAAACATGTCAAAACAAAAAAGTATCCCCGGCAGGGTGATATTGCATATGACGAATAATAGACTATAATTTGTTAAACAAATTTAGTTATTTAGTTTAATTGCAGTCATAACAATTAAGTAAAAACGTGAATTTTTTGTCTTTACGCCTTTTTGCATTTATCAAATAAACCCACTTGTAGTTACGTATTTTTGTTTTTTGTGTAAAACTTTGCCAATACATGTAGTTTATTGACATTCACAATATTCATTCAAAAAGTCAATTTTCAATTTTTTGTTAGTTACGCCTTTTTGCATTTTAGCTAACGATATGTGACATTTGAATTTAGAAAATATAAAAATGTATGAAAAAACAATATTTTCAGAAAAAATGGAAAACATGAATTAAAAGTAAAGTTCATACTATAGTCAGGAGAAAAGAAATGTTACCATTTTGGTCTAAAACAAGAAATAAAAAACCCTGATGACATGAATTAAGAATAGTGTTGTATGAACGAGTTAATTCATGTACGTAATTCTGAGAACGAACCACGTTGTTCGAATGCCCATCAGAACATGGCATTACCTTGTCGTATCATTTGGGAACCAAGTAGGTAATTAACATGATTTTTTAGTCAATTGAATTTTGTCAATACCAATATAACGTACATATCTAGAATAATGTCTTTAATAGTTCAACTTTGTTCAGTTATATTCTTTCATTGATTTCTACGGATATATTTTATAATGTTAATGTAAATTAATTTTTTTTAACGGGTGGAAACACAGTTTCGCGATGTATGGACGAAATGTTGTGCTAGCCTATATAAAAATTTGTATAATAACAACAATTTTTTTACAGACTTCAGTTAATTTTATAATGTAAATTTCTTAAAAAGAATTGAATATAAATATATAATTTATTCTGAGACTTGAAGTGGATTTTGACGTAGAATATTTTATTCTTAGACATTATATACCTAAAATAAAGTTTCATATTACTTTAATGCACTTAGTCGAAAAAATACTGGGAAATGTTTTCGTAGAAAAATACAAGAACATTTTGAATTTTTGGTTTTAAATGTATGACTATATATTCGGTATATACATTATATATACAGATTTCTCTTGTTCAGTGACTTATGCTAATTTTTGAGCCGCTTAACAGTGAAAAATTGAAATACTAATAAATTTATGGAGAATATTTTTGTCTCTTATACTATCCTTCTAAAACGACATCTTGTGGGAGGAATGGGTAAAAACTAGTAATAAGTACGATATTAACCCTAAAATCAGTTTTTGTCTTTTTAAGATTTTTTACGTTTAGACTGATTTTTGAATTTTAGTGTATTATGGCGAACATTTCTGTAGAATATTCTGTGCAGCATTAATCCCGTTTTGAATGAGTTTTCAATCACTCCTGGAAAAGGTCGGTTGAGGGTTAAAGTTGCATACCAAAATATTTTATCAGTAATATTGCCCAAGACACTATATACCTAAAATGCAAGGATTTCAAGAAATCATAATTCGAAAATTCTCAACATTCTAGAAAAGGGGGAATATTGTCCCCCCTTTTTAGGTTACCTCCCGATGTAAATTTTCAAAACCCCGATACACGTGTCTTCTTTTTTAGCCCCTCTTTCATAATCTGTTGGAATTTCCCGGTAATTATCAAAAAAATTCAAATTTGTCGCACAGTGTAATGTTTTTTTTATTCCAAATAAAAAATATTTTATTTTAATATACACAATTAAAGGATTTTAAAATCGTCATGCTCAGTATTTTTTTCTTAAGAAACATGAATTATCGCCAATGTCAAAAAATCGCATAGACAAAAAGCTGTATTTCTGATTAATAAATGAACTTGGCTTGATGAAATTTTAAACAAAAATAGAACTCTTTGAAAAGCCACATAGCCCAATATGCATGATGAGCCGCTTAACCAACGGCGAAACGCGTCGCATAATGGTGGGTATGTAGGTTCTTCTCCTGGCTTTCCTTTTCATTGCAAAATTTAGATCATCCAGCTCGACTCGAAAGAGTATAAATAATCACTTAAAAAAAAAACAAAAATATCTAATAATATTTGTTGAAAATTATTCAAGACGTTGTTTGCCACATTTATCTATTTTAGTTATTTCAATTAAAAAAAATGCCGACTACTAGAGCACTTACCCAGTATATTGTTTCCATTCTATAACCAGTTATCGCATCAGCAGAAAAGGAAATTTGTATTGGCAAATAAATAAATTATTTTCACCATTAATATGTGAAAACTGTGAACTCAAGCCGGCACAAACAACTTTGTTGAACAATGGAAAACAACTTGTAATCGACATGAATTACCCTGATATTGGCAATATTCCACATTTAGTTGGTGGCATCTTGGAAAACAGGGGGAAATATCGTTTTAAACAGATTTATTTTAATTGGCTATACGAAACTCCCGAACAATGGTTATTTAATGAAGTTAATTTCCCGGCGGAGCTGCATATTGTATTCTATCACAATAAATATAACAATTTTCAAAGTGCTTTAACTGAAGATGAAGTCGTTGCAAAATGTGAATTTGATTCAAAGTATGGTTATTCGGGTACAATGCTTGCCACCGATGCACCCTGGCCAACAACAACATGTAAAACCAAATTTATTTGGATTGATGTTGAGAAAATTCTTCAAATACATCCGGATCAAGTAAGAAGTGTAGCCTATATTAATACATATTTCCCATGGTTTGTTTTTATATGTTTTTAGGTTCTGGAATTAGCAAAATTACAGAATTCTGTTGGCCTCCCGCAATTTCCCCATGGTTTAGAATATTCACGGCCTACAATACCGGTTTATAGATCATTAGATCCAAACGGTAATAATATTGAATATGACAGTAGCTTGCGACCTGAATCAAGTGTGTGGTATATACTTTGTATGTTTTATTTTGTTATTTATTTATATACATAAACCAAATTAGTTAATTCAATAATAATTTAAATGTAAAGCTAGTAAAAGAGAGTAAGTAAAACATTGATATTTATTAAAAGAGGTCGAAAAGAGAGTAGTTTGACTAGAAAGCTAGTTTGACAGTTCCACGCTGAGCATTTAATGAATGTTACTGGGTAAATTTCTTCTAGTAAGATTTATCTCGCCGTTATCAGCCGTTAATTTTAAATTTAGGCCCAAGTCAAAAATATATATATTCTTTGATTTTATGAATTTTATTTTTTAATCTTCATTGTATGCTGTCAAAATCTTATTGTACGATGTCTGTTTACTTTTCTCAGTATTATTGCAAAAGGGAATAAAACGGCTTACTCTCTGAAATGAAAAATGTTGCTCAAAAAGTCGTTTTCTTGAAAAAAAGTAGCAAAGAAAAGTAAATTTGCCAATACGTAAGTAAGAATTTCCAAAACTACCTCCATATCTCAGCCCTATAGACCAATTCTGACGCAACCAAAATCTAGCTCCATACTAAATTTTGGTATCATTTATTAACCTTTGTGCAATTGTTATAATTATTTCGAAAAGAATTCAAATATAGGTTCCCCAAATCCAAATTTAGTACCACTTAGTATACATTAATATAAGTTTGCATAAATACCTATTTTAACAATCATAAGAACGAATTTCAATAACATTTCACATACCACAAACTTAACTCAAAATTTCAGGGTTATGTCGGTTCACCTAAATCCAATTTGTATGAGATTTAGTACCACTTAGTACACATAAGTACAAATTTCCATTACTGCCTATATCATGCAATCCAATCTAATTACCCACTTTCAAGATTCCAGCTCTATCGGTTCACTCTTAATCCAAATTTAGTGCCATTTAATAGACATTTCCAAAACTTCCTACATACCCAAATCCAACACCTCAACAGTGATCCACATGTCAAAATTCCAGATCTATCGGTTCAGCTAAATCCGAATTAGGTACCATTTAGTACACATTAGTACGAATTTCCAAAACTACATACTACCTACATACCCCACTACTACACCCCAACAATGTTCCTTACTCCAAATTTCAGGATCCCAGCCTGATCGGTTCACCCAAATTCGAATTTTACCAATTATAGTACGATTTAGTACTTTTCGTACACATAAGTAGAAAATTTCAAAAACTATATATCAAATTTCAGTGTTCCAGCTCCTTTTGTACCAATTAAAATATGTACCAAATATAGTAACATATAGTACGTTTCGTATACATGAGTACGCGATTTCAAACTCACCTCCATATATCGAACCTACTTCTCAACCTTAATTCGCATTCTATATTTCAAGTTTTTAGCTTTATCCATTCACATGCTACGAACTTTATTCACACAAACAAAATTTAGAACATATTAGTACTTTTCGGATACTTAAAGTTCGAATGTCAGAAAAAAACCCTTTGCTATATCTATTCTACACTCCATCAATAATTCTCAATCCAAATTCCAGAGTTCTAGCTCAACCGGTTCGCCAAATACAAATGGTACCACATTTAGTACATTCCGGGCCGTTGTAACCAATATTTGTAAAACCAATATTTCGATGAGGCACATTTCTGCCTGAGGGTATAAAAAAAACAGTAATATATGATTTTTTAAATAAATCCTTAATTTAGCCAATACACTTTATTCATTATTGAATTTAAAATTCAAAATTATTACAAAACTAAATACTGATACAATAAAACTTGTACAAAAAAATCAATAGTCTTTCTTTCTAAAATATATTTTAGTATTGTTACGAAGCCATAACTTCCACATTTGGCGATTTGACAGGTGGCAAAATCGTCTCTTGATCTTTCACTGTCACGTTGGAATCGGGAGGCTCTTGAATGTTGGCCTTTTCTTCTGTTTCACGTTCTTGTGCGATGTTGACATACTTTCGTTCATAATTGTCTTCATTAAACCATTCCTTGTGAGATTCCAAATAACTGTAATTATAATAATACAGTGTTAGTATTAATAAAATCAAATTAGAAAACACACAAATGTTTGTGGTAAACCTCATTCAATAAAAACGCGATTTAAATTGACAATTACAGAATTATTTGGCAATAATTCCAATGATGTTATTTCTTCTCTTATCGTAACAAAAACACTCAGAATTATTGTCAAAAACCAAAACAAGTTGAAATAATTGATCATTTTGGATCTTTTTGTTTGGAAAACACTTGACTTGTCCAATGAACAGCTACTAAAAGACTACATAGCAATTGTCAAAAATAAAAAGAGAAATGTATAATTGCAGGTAAACGTATCAGCAATTGACAGTCTGATAAGAATTTCAGTAAATCCACCAGTTGCGCAAATACACGTCGTCGCACTCGAAAATATTTAATAAACATATCGTATGTACTTCCACACAAATACTTACTTCACAAATGTATCCAAATGTTGTAGAATTATTTTCAATTTTTCATCACTCATTGTGGATGCATTTAGAAATTCTGGGAGTTTAACTATACAATGGAGGTAATGGAGAAAATGTATTAAATGTAAGGCCGTATAATTTATAATCAGACTGTTTCATTACGTACCTATAAGTCTGGCTAAATGTGGTGCTCCGAATATCATGGAGGGTGCCGAGGGGGCTTTTGATGGTAATATACGCCATGATAAGACATTTTGTAAAAAATCACGTATCTGTGGTGAAATGGGTGCCAGGGATTTCAAATGATTTAATCCAGATGCCGGAATATTGGTATTTAATGGTGTAGCTGCACCCGCATTCGTGCTAGCAATACTGGCCAAACAATTCTCCAATGTAAAATCGCATTCTTCGCTGCGATGTGATCTCAATTTTCTACGTTGTGGTTGTTCTTCTTGTGGTGTTGTTGTTGGGTTTGGATTGCTGGAAGCGTCTGTTGTATTTGTTGAGTTCTGCTGTTGTGCTTCACCACTGGGATTTTCTAATGGCACATTGGATGCGGACGAAGTCACATTACTTGAGGAGCTAGCATTTGTTGCATCGTTTGTATCATTTTTAATGTTGAACCATTCAAGGGAAAAGGCAGGTGCCGGGACATATGTGAATGAATTTAAGTTCTCTTTCGACAAATATGACAATGCATACTCCCTTTCCTCCTTGTACAGCAAATAATCAGCAATGGTAAAATCGAAATATATACGCAAGCCATCGGCAACTTCTTTTAGTAAAGCAACGCTGAAATTAAAAAATATAAGTATATGTATATATATGAGCGTCAAGAGATAACCGTTCTAAATTATTATATGCGATTTTTACTGGACCCTGAGATTAGGAAAGTTCTAGTTGACTAGTATTGAGAAGAATACTAGTTGGATTTCCTATAACCTAGTGAAAACAAGTGATGTTATACGGAAAAGCTGAATATTCAATTCAAACATTGGGGGAGAGTTCGATAAGAAAAACATGTGAAAAAAGCTTAAATTCGTCCATCCCATAAAAAGTGGACCTATACCGACATTTCAAAAACCGATTTTTGTAAATCATAATGTACACCAAATACAAATTTCAGCAATTTTTAATTGACATTTTCCTAAAACCACCAAAAAGTGGACCGATATTGGCAACGCATGATAGGGTGCAACATCCCCAAAACACTGCAATTTAGAGAGGGCACAATTATATGAGGCCATCACCAACGTACCCAGGTTTTATTTCGGGGAGTTGGGTGAAGCTTCTGGTTCAACATGAAAATTATCATTGCAGAAAAAAATCTGGCGGAAAATTCGGCCAAAACACCCAAAAACTAAAAATTGGAGAGGGCACCGTTACATAGGGGTTACCAGAAATAGTGGACCTATATTTAAAATTTTTAGTGGAGAAATTTGGTACCCAATTAGAACCCAATTTCAAAGAATTCGGTTGATTTTTTTCAACCGAATTTAACCCAATATACCGAAAATTTCAGGGTACCCTTATATGGGAGCTATGCCTAAACGTGGACCGACACAGCCCATCTTCGAACTTGACCTGACTGCAGACAAAAACGACTCTATGCAAAATTTTGGCGATCTATCCCAATTCGTTCAGAGGCTAGAGTGATTACAACAGACAGACGGACATGCTTAGATCGTCATAGACTTTTACGCCCATCAAAAATATATGAGTTGGTAATGATTATTTCCATGAATTACAAACGGAAAATCAAAATTAATATAAAAAATTATCAACAATGGCACTAAAGACAATTCTTCTGTCGACTTAGACGACATTTTGGAGAATATACAAAAGTTTTCAGGAAAACGATTCTGACTTAGATATAGTTCTCATATAATTTTGTCCAATGGTGAACACAAATCCAAAATGGGCATGGTATTCTTCCTAATAACTTACGTTGATATAATTTTTTCAACATCCTTTTCCTTTTTATCAGTGGCCCGTTGTTGTACAGCACGTCGTCGTGTTGGGCCCTCTGGTTGATTGTTTGCGAAAACCATTTTCAAAGCTGTTTGCTTGACAAATTTCTCCAATATCGAAACAGCTGGATTTCGGGATGGTAATGCATGGTGTTTTCCATATTTTACAATCATGTCATGGTCATATTCCAAATATTGTCGCAAACGTTCACTAATACGTAACATAACGCGGTCCTCATCGTGAAAACTTTCGATGGAACTGCAACATGAGTCGGTTTCATCTGAAATGCACGGCAATGAAATTTGGTTTATGTAACATGAAAGCAGCGAGACACAAATATATAATGACAGTCTATTAGTTATTATAATGATAAAATACACCAACAAATAACGCCACAGAATATACGAAATAAATTGTTTAAAGTTCACCAAGCATTGTATTTTTTTTTCTTTTGAATGCCAATGCGGTTTAGTAGATAAAATTTTAATCGCACTGTAAATTATTTTATGTATTTCTATTTTCTGTTTTTTGTTGGCTTATTTAATACATAAAATATCACTTTGTTTTACTTTTATAGGTACAATTTAATGTCCCAATTTTCATGTACATTTTAGCGTCATTTGCTTTACATTGTCAGATGCCAATAGAGTAACGATATCAACATTTATCTACGTAAAACATAAAACTGTTGGGTGTTTTGTATTTGTTCTTGCACTGAATGCAGATGTTTTTTTTCGAAATATTTAGGGGGTGTGTTACGCCTGGTGCTTACTTTCGTTTTGTTTCAGCACATATATACTACATATATACTATTTTTGTTGTGGTATATACTATTTTGTTGTGCGCACATTGACCCACATTTCTATGCCCCAAACAAACGGTTGGTATGTTGTTGAAAAATAAGGACAATGCTCTGCTAGTGTTGTTTCATCAACCACCACCACAATCATGCCAGCCAACAATACTCACCATCTTTCATCGAATAGCCTTCATTTTTCTCGAATGTACTGCCAGAACTAAAATTATCCTCTGATAAACCGCGTGGACGAAGTTTGTTGGGCGATGTACTTGCATCAGCGGAATCTTCCGAATTAATGGATGTTGTTTTGCGTGACCTCTTCTTATTTTTGTGTTCTTTGCGATATAAATATGCTCCTCTAAAAATAGAAAATAATTATCATGTAATGAATAATTTTCTAAAAAAAGTAGAGTCGTCTGTGAAGCCTTTCTACTTACAACTGTAGTTGGGCCTTTTCTGCTAAGTCTCTTTGAAGTTGTCGATTTTCTTCGGTGTCCTTTAGAACATAATCCGCACTGACTTTGCGGTCCCATGAACTACTCCAACCTTGAAAATGAACTTTGTATTGAATGTGTTTACGACCTCGTTTATCTTTGATTTCGTATGTTCCTAAAATCTGTAACAAATAAAAATAAAAAATGCTGAACCATTAAAAAATCTACACATTTAGCGAAATATTGATCTTAGCTTTAAGTATGTATACCGATACGGACATATCTCAACTAGCTGAGTTGATCTAGACATGTAATTTGTAAACACGACACAGGCCACAGATATAGACCAATCTTCACCAAATTTTGCATGTAGTATAAGTTATGGCCAATGAATACCCCTACTGCTTTTGGTAAAAATGGGTTAATATTTAGGGGATGAAATGAACCAAAAACTTTTTTCTATGATTTTCTGGTCTAAACGACGTGAATTTTTACATGGCGAAGGGGATCGGGCAAAACAATAAACATGCCTGTTTTGATAAAGGTCGGTCAATATTGGGTTGGGTCAAATGGATCCTGACTTTTATGTGAAAAATGACAAAATTATAATTCAAATTTTGTATATATTAGCGTATATATTTACCCCTGAAGGACATAGATCCGAGAAGTTTATATTGGAAAAGGTCAACCAAGTGGAGTGGTCGGTAAAAGTAAAAATTGCTGTACACAAATTCAATTACCCTATTGTAAATACTTACAATAGGCGGAGACTCTCTGCAATGTAATTTTTGGCTGATATAGGCTGTCTGAAATAACTGAAACCTTTGCACACTGTTTTTAAAACATGTTTTACAAATGACACTGCAGCAACATTACTGAATCTCGTTTCTTGTTTTAGATGTTCAGAGTTAAAAGAGATTTCTTTGAATGCTAAATACTATAGCTCTCAGACCATACAATCCGCTATATTTCACATTCTTATATTTACTATTCGAAGAAAGGAGCAAATTTGACGTTAAGCTTAGGGACATAATTAATGTATTATAGATTCTTTTGATGAAATTATTAATATACGATGCAAAATTGTTCAACATGATGCTATAGTTTTTTGCGTATTTTATTTCATAGTCTGAAATCCGTCAAATTCACGGATCACGTAAACCTAGTGTTAAAGAAGATTTTTTTATTCCAAACTTTAACCACAGCATTGCCTTAATAAATTTTAAAAGGCACGAGAAAATGCAAGCGTTTCAGAATTTGGACACCCATATGCCTATATGTAGTAAAAATTTTAAAATGATACAGGAACATGCCCTATACCCCTTGTCCGAACAATAAATTCATTTATGATTTTAAATTGCTCATTTTTTTATAAAGGTATGAAATTATTATAAGAGAAATGGTATTTTTTCAAGTCTTCGGATTCCTATGAGAAAAGCTAAACACATACATTAGGACCACGGATATATATACATCAAAAAAAAAAAATCGAGACTTTTGTTGTTATTAAGCGTGGTTTTCTTATATGAATGTATTTTATATAATAAACTGTTTTCGTATATGGGTGAATCATTTTCTTATGTCTTATAGGTATAAGATGTTCTTATATCCGTGGTCTACTATACTTCATTATAGGTACATTAAAATCGGATCGAGCTAATGCATAAATACAAATATTTTAAGTTCCACCCTAGTTTATTATTTTTAAAAAAATAATGCAATAAGTTAAATTTATTGATACTTATAAACATACAATGCAATAACAATAAAATATAGAAACATATAAGGCCCACTTTAAACTATAATGTATTGTTTTAATTTTAATGCTTTGTGTATATTTATTAATTCTCTCATGTCCGAAATCCTGCAACTTCCATGTAGAAACAATTCCATACATATCAACACATTACCTTTGAGTCATACAAGACTTTGGCTTTGGAAGCGTCCGGTTCATAACAAAGAACTTTTTCACCTTTTTCGAAATACCGAGATCTTGGACCACGTGTTGATACCATCTCGGGATGTTTCAACAAATTTTATTTCACTTAATTTCAAAACAAATGTACTACAAAATTTATCTTCTTTTGAGGACAAAGCCGCCGCCGAGAAATTTCGAGTAGAAAAACAACAACAAACATTTGATAAAAACACAAACACTGCAGAAAACCAAGACCAGCTGTTTAATGCTTCTTCTTGAATATTCTCTTTGGCATGGTTTGCAAAAGCATGCTCTCTCTCTCTTTTGCCACCCTTCCAATGTGAATTTTCGAGAGCATTTTGTGTTTTGTTGATAAACAAACATCTGCTACAGTTTGATAGTCATTGGAAGAAAAATGTTTGGTCGTTGTTAAGGGGAGTTTGTCGACACTATTGAATTTAAATAAAATGTGAAACTACATACATATGGATACATGTGCGTGTGTATGAATGAATGTACATATTTAATAATGAACGTCATTATCAATTGTTTTTTTTATACGCACATTCTTGATTAAGTTTTGTCAACTAAACCGCAACTACATACAATACTATTTATGGGAAAGGAATTATGTTCGGGGTATTTCTGGATAACAATGTATATATTTTTATACATGTGTGTTTTAGAGGGAAAATCCCAGAAAAATCAGCATTGTGCAATTATGCTATTCGTATATTTGAATATATGTATGCACGCAATGTGTGCATTATATTGATGTATACTTCGTCCCAGAATCCTAGCAACGATTGTTGACATAAATTTTGTTGTGCATGTTTTCTGCACAATATAATTCTAATACAGATATGTTCTTTTAAAGACATAATAACCATCTACTCAGAAAATTATTCATTTCTTTGCCATCGAATATAGTAAGGGGTTCCAATCGAACGCAAATCTAAATTGGGGTCGATCGCTACTTTAAATCGGTGTAATGGCTATTTACATCCATCCTCAGAGACAAAACTCGTTTTTAACTTAATGATGACATGTACCCGTGCTAGAAATAGCTTTGTCGAATAGCTACGTCAAATCATTAGTCTATGCGGAGCACCTTATTCTCTTCACAGCCATGGGCTGTGGTCGAGATTTGGCTCCCAGAGGTTGACCCAGCTGACGCTGGCGCCTGCTTTTTACAGGCTATCCTTCGACAGTCCCTTACTCTCAGTTTTCGTGGATGATAGTGTCAGCGCTCAGTTTATCTTAGGGGGTGCTGATGGCTCAGACGTCCAATCCACCAACGTGGTGGTAGTTTAGGAAACCTTTCAATCAATAAGTCCCTCGCAATATCACTCGGATAGTTACTGGAGAACTTCGGAATAGATTTGTGGTCCCTCTTGATCAAAAGGAACTTCTTATCCGTTATGGAAAATCGAAAATACAGGAAATTTCCAGTAATCAAAAATGTTTTCTCTTTTCCCTCTGAAAAATTTTACCACGGCGGCAGACAAATGATCGTCATGACATTTCAATATTGAGTCACTGCATATCATTAATACTATTGAGTTGTTGCTTAAGAAAAATTGGCTATAGTTTAATATACATTTTAATTCCCAGATATATTAGCTCATAACCTTTACAATTAATCTGAGGTCTTGACAAAAACCTCTACATTTATATATTAGCAGGTATAGCAAATGTATTTAAAAAAGTTAATATTTTTACAAATTATATTGTGCACTTAAAAAGAGTATGCGATATTGTCGAATAAACAAAAATAAAATATGAACATCTACATAACGTGATTCACACGTTTCCAAATTGAAATCACACCAGTACGCTTTACTTGCTAATATCAAATGAACTCATCTATTTGATGATTTATTTATTAATATGGAAATATAATTTATTTATAATAAATTTTATACATACGTATGTACATATTTATTCATGTATGAAAGGGCATCGTTTCTACAATGTTCCCAAAATTGCCGGCTGTAATGGCCCACCCCAAAACAAGAGAGCATTACCACTAGCACTCGTTTGCTCTGTAATTACAATAAAAATGTATTTGCATTTTATTCATAAATTAAATTATTCATGAAAAATGCAGAAATCTCCAGTAAATGACTACATAGTATATTCATGTTGTTTATCATATAAGAATTTATTGATTTTTATTATATTTGCAACAAATTGCCGAAAAAGTCGCATAGAAAGAAAGAGTGAGAGAGAGACAGTTGCAGAGTAGTGTGAGTAATGTGCTCTTGAAAATTCGAGACCATATGTTTATTAATGCCCCACACACAGTTTGAATAGCACCGTTTGATGATAAATGCAACCCTGTAAATTTTGTTGGCAATTTATTATTTTTATTCTTTTAATTAAAAAATAAATTAAACCACATTAATTATCACTTAAACAACTTTAAAAATAATAATTTACACCATAATTAAATATTATATATCCTAAAATTGTACTACAAACACCCCAATTGAACAACAATACCCACAAACTCAACCATATGATGGCTGTCAGTGTCGACGGAAGTCCGGGTAGTTTGTTCCAGAACATTCTAGTGTTTTCATGCATTCATTCAACTGTGTATAAATTCGGTTGCAAGCGTGTACCCGGCATTAGTCTTGTAACAGAACTTGAGCAAAACGTGACAAAGGCAAACAGCCAAACCAAGAAAAGAGGAACAAAGTCAAAAATTCTTTGATAGAACACACGGTGCATAGAAACAGTGATCTTTGATTGCGAAAGAGAAATTATTTTAAAGAAAAGAAAAAGTAATTTTTAAAATTACAACACATATTTCTGAATTCTTGTAAAATAATACAAAAACACACAGCAAAGGTACGTAAAATATTGCCGGGATTGCACAATTTCAAAATAAAAACTGGAATATAGCATCAGTGATTTACAAAGGTCGAAGTTTAAATTTAGTGGAAATTGCAAAAAATGCTTAGAATTCAAAAGACGCTTTTTTGTGGATTATGAAATAATTAAAACAACTTCCATCAAAACTAAAACAAAAAAGTGAAATTGATTTGAATCCCAAATCAATTTTCTTGTGTAATTCATAATTTTTAATGGTGACTCATGTGTCGCTAAAATATGGGTATAGAAGATTTTCATTTTTTTTTTCCAAAACACCCCCTATATTCTATAGATTTAGGGCAAGGTTATTTTGTAATGGAAACAGATTTTACCAGCATACATATTATATTCTAAAAAATCCAATAAGATTATTTAAATTTCCTCTCGTATTTATTTTTATTATATGTTGTAAATCCCAAACATGGCCCATTAGATCTTCAAATTTTTTACCAAGAAATTTAATTTTTTTTAATCTTTTTTAATCCCCCACCCTTTTTCAAAACCACATTTCACTAACCCCCACGTGTTTTTTTTTTCTTCCTCTTCATTCCAGATGCCAGAAGAAGTTGAAACATTCGCTTTCCAAGCTGAGATTGCTCAGCTGATGTCATTGATCATCAACACATTCTATTCCAACAAAGAAATCTTCTTGCGTGAATTGATTTCCAACGCTTCCGATGCCTTGGATAAAATCCGCTATGAATCATTGACCGATCCCTCGAAATTGGATTCTGGCAAGGAATTATATATCAAATTGATACCCAACAAGACTGCTGGTACCTTGACAATCATCGATACCGGTATTGGTATGACCAAATCTGATTTGGTCAACAATTTGGGTACCATTGCCAAGTCTGGCACAAAGGCTTTCATGGAAGCGTTGCAGGCTGGCGCTGATATTTCTATGATTGGTCAATTTGGTGTTGGTTTCTACTCTGCCTACTTGGTTGCCGACAAAGTCACCGTCACCTCAAAACACAACGATGACGAACAATACGTTTGGGAATCATCTGCCGGTGGCTCTTTCACAGTGCGTGCCGACAACTCTGAACCATTGGGTCGCGGTACCAAGATTGTTTTGTACATCAAGGAAGATCAGACTGATTACTTGGAAGAGAGCAAGATCAAGGAGATTGTAAACAAACACTCTCAGTTCATTGGCTACCCCATCAAATTGCTCGTCGAGAAGGAACGTGACCAAGAAGTTTCCGACGATGAGGGTGACGATGAAAAGAAGGAAGAAGAAAAGAAGGATATGGAAACCGACGAACCAAAGATCGAAGATGTTGGTGAAGATGAAGATGCCGACAAGAAGGACAAGGATGGCAAAAAGAAGAAGACCGTCAAGGTTAAGTACACCGAAGATGAAGAATTGAACAAGACCAAGCCAATCTGGACTCGCAATCCCGATGATATCTCTCAAGCCGAATACGGTGAATTCTACAAATCCCTCACCAACGATTGGGAAGACCATTTGGCCGTCAAGCACTTCTCAGTTGAAGGTCAACTTGAATTCCGTGCTCTGCTCTTCATCCCCCGCCGCACCCCATTCGATCTCTTCGAAAACCAGAAGAAACGCAACAACATAAAATTGTACGTTCGTCGCGTCTTCATCATGGACAACTGTGAAGACCTCATTCCTGAATACTTGAACTTCATCAAGGGTGTCGTCGACTCTGAAGATTTGCCCTTGAACATTTCCCGTGAAATGTTGCAACAGAACAAAGTATTGAAGGTTATCCGCAAGAACTTGGTCAAGAAGACCATGGAATTGATTGAAGAACTCTCCGAAGACAAGGAACTCTACAAGAAGTTCTACGACCAATTCAGCAAGAACTTGAAATTGGGTGTCCATGAAGACAGCAACAACCGCGCTAAGATTTCCGACTTCTTGCGCTTCCACACATCCGCCTCTGGCGATGACTACTGCTCCTTGGGCGATTACGTTTCCCGCATGAAGGAGAACCAGAAACACATCTACTTCATCACTGGTGAATCCAAGGAACAAGTTGCCAACTCTGCCTTCGTTGAACGTGTCAAGGCTCGTGGCTTCGAAGTTGTCTACATGACCGAACCCATTGATGAATACGTCATCCAACACTTGAAGGAATACAAGGGCAAGCAATTGGTCTCTGTCACCAAGGAAGGCTTGGAATTGCCTGAAGATGAAGAAGAAAAGAAGAAGCGTGAAGAGGATAAGGCCAAATTCGAAAACCTCTGCAAGCTCATGAAATCCA
Source organism: Musca vetustissima (assembly GCF_032173495.1). Lineage (NCBI taxonomy): Eukaryota > Metazoa > Arthropoda > Insecta > Diptera > Muscidae > Musca > Musca vetustissima. Next base: position 91,639 of record NW_026880195.1, read on the forward strand.
TCTTGGACAACAAAGTCGACAAAGTCGTCGTTTCCAACCGTTTGGTTGAATCTCCATGCTGTATTGTAACATCACAATTCGGTTGGTCTGCCAACATGGAACGTATCATGAAGGCTCAAGCTTTGCGTGATACCTCCACCATGGGTTACATGGCTGGCAAGAAACACTTGGAAATCAATCCCGATCATCCAATCATCGAGACCTTGCGTCAAAAGGCCGAAGCCGATAAGAACGACAAGGCCGTCAAGGATTTGGTTATCTTGTTGTTCGAGACCTCCCTGCTCTCATCTGGCTTCTCCCTTCAAAGCCCACAGACCCATGCCAGCCGTATCTACCGCATGATCAAGCTTGGTCTCGGTATCGACGAAGACGAACCCATGGCTGCTGAAGAAACACAAAGTGCCGGTGATGCTCCTCCATTGGTCGATGATACCGAAGATGCTTCTCACATGGAAGAAGTCGATTAAATACTTAACCCCCGCCCTTCCTCTTAACGTATAAGTAGCTTTTAAGAGTTTGCCACATACTCGACAGACACAACAGACTGTTGCAAGTAATTCCATGGATGTGTGGAACACATTAATGTAGTAGTTTTGTGTTTCTGGATCCATTTGTGTTGTATAAAATAGAAGAATTGACTTTTTACTCATCATTGCCGCGTTGTAAGCGGTGGGTGCATGTAGCAATGTGCCCCCCATTCATCATCACTCGTACATCTTTCAGTCAAATTCATATTTTATTTAAATTTACTATTTTTTTGTAAGATCGCAGTTTCTAAGGTTTGATTTAAAAAAAAAAACTGAAATAAAATCCAAGCAACTATTTATGGATAACTATAATTTTTATTTTGTTTTATTCATTTAGATGTGTAAGCCCTTATTTAGTGTTTTTTCGTTTTTTTTGTTCGAACTTCAATTACACATTGTATGTAAATTCATTACAATACAAAAGAAGCCAATAAAAATAATCAAATTGTTAAGAACTACATTTTGTAGTTTTTCAATTTCGAGAATTGGGGGGGTACATACTTGATAATACCTAAATAGTGGGTACATATACATTTATGTGATGGAAAACCGTCTGCTCCGTCGATTACAAAATGTTACATCTTACCGGCAAAAGACGATTAGGCCGTTTTTAACTTCCGCTAAATGTCCCTTATCGAAGAGAGTGGTTGGTCAAAGACAGCTTCAAGTGTAACTTTGTATTAAATGTTCAAGTCACTGTTAGAAAGTAGAGTTATGTATCAGACGCCCGAGAATTTACTTAACATTTGTCAAGTTCTTGGTGGGCGAGAATTATTTCAAAGCGTCTACATTTACATATATATGAGGCTGTCCATACTTCCTTTAAAGCATCTTCTATTTTCCCAACAGGACTTCGACAGCTTCAGAAGGATACCCATGTTGTCATGGATAATTTTAACAAGTGAAAAAGCGTTAAGTTTGGCCGGCCGAACTTTGGATACCCTCCACCATAGATATACAGGTACTTGAAATGAAAATATAGGGAACATACCAAAAAGTGGACCTATACAGACATTTCTACAAACCGATTATGTATACCATAATGTACACCAAATACATTATGGTGGAAGCGGCTGTTTCAATATGAAAATTGGTATTGCAGAAAAAATTGTATTAGTACGTTGCTGGAGGCTATACCTTAAGCGGGACCAATGTTGATTACATATGAGGTGCTATGCCTAATTGAGGACTGATATACATCTATTTCGAAATTAATATTTTAGCATCAGATAAATATTAAAAAATACCGAAAATCGTTGGTATCATAATATGGGGCCTAAATGCAGGCTATAGTTCATTATCGAACCTTACGTTCTAGTTTTTTATCTCGATATCCTCCGCAGGTGAAGTAATTACAACAGAGTCTTAGAACAAAACCCAAAACGCGAAATAAATCAGATAATTTTTTTAAAATAAAAAAGGGGGTTAATATCCGTACTACCCTAAAAAGGGGACGAATATTAATAATTTTGGTAGGGAGATTTGTTACCATATACGACTACAAAATACAAAATACCGATAATTGGGAGTACCCATATGTGGGGGCTATCGGAAAAAATTGTCCTATTTTTATAATTTTTTATGGAGCTCGTTTATATGGGAGCTATGCCTAAACGTGGATCGATATATCCCATCTTCGAACTTGACCTGCCTGTAGACAAAATACAACTCTATGCAAAATTTCAACACTCAATCTAAATTCCTTCAGAAGGTACGGTGAATACAACAGACGGACAATGGCTAGATCATCTTCGAAATTTACCCTGATCAAGAATATATATACTTTATAAGGTCGGAAATGAATATTTCGATTAGTTACAAACGGAACGACAAAATAATATATATGATAAATGCAAGAGTAATAAGGGAACTTTGAAGGTAGTCCATATCTCTGGAAGTATGGACTTTTACAAGAAAACCAATTATATCGTTGTTTTAAGGCCAACTGTGGCTAGATATGGTAACAAGTTAAAAATGATCCGAGACTGAAACTTAAACCAGACTTGAGGCAAAAAAGATAAACTTTGTAATTTTGTTTCGAAGTAACTTCTAAAAATCGAGGTGAATCCCTAAACAAAAGCCATTCCATTCAAAACACAAGATATTTGGTCTGTCTTCAATACTGCAAATTTGAATTAAAAAGAATACCACATATAAGCTGATTGTTCATTGCTGGAAAGTACAGATAAGAGTGGTGCACAAGTTTTTTTTAGTTTTAATTTCACTTCCTTTATTATACCATAAATATTATATATAAAAATGCCCTGTTGTTCTACGAAACATTCATTTTTTATTTAGGGGAAAACTTATGAGTCAATTTCTTTTTGAATCAGTTCTTTAATAGCTTCCATTGTCGTTACACCTTTACTAACCATAACAATTTTGTTGCGGGATCGTGAACCTTTATCCAGAGATACGTCGCTTTTTCTTAACTGCAACACTTTCGAGAGGTATTTCACTAATTCAGCATTTGCTTCTCCTTCACTGGGTGGTGCTGCTCTGTAAATGAAATTCGTTAAATATCTCCATTATTGAAAAATTAATTATTCTTACATTTGGACTCCAACTCCTTCGGTTGAGATGTCGGTTATACCGTTGTTTTTAGCTCCCGGTTTTGCCAAAATCCGTATGCATATATTGCCATTTTTGTCCGTCTGTATGGGATCATCATTTGGAACAGATGTTTGTGTTGTTGGTGCTGCTGCTGACTTTTTGCTCTTTCCTTTGGACATGGCGGATGCTGATATTTGGAAAAATCTTCGCATGTATTCTCGGAATGGATGTGGAGAAACTACGAAGGAATCGTGGTGCTTTTTGTTTGTTTACATTTGTCAAGCGCTATATGGTCGCCAAGGCATATCAGCTGTTTTACAAGTTTACATTATTAGGTGTGTTCGTTTATTAAATAATTTGTACAATGGCCCAGTAATAAGGCCAGATGATTTCATCCGAACTGCAAAAATGCTTTCAATTTTGACATAATCGCATGGAGACGTAAACAAATCAAGTGAAAAAGGTGTTAAGTTCGGCCGTGGAACATGTGTATAAAATCTTCAAAATACTGCAATTTAGAGGGCAAAGTTATATGAGGCCAGGCCATCACCAAATCAGATAACTATTTCAATAAAAAGGGGGGGTTATATGTAGACTACCACTAAAAGAAGGCAAATATTAATAATTTTTGGGAGAGTGACAATATAAGATTTCAAAAAACTAAATAACAGCGAATTTGGTTGAAAAATGCGTTCAAGAATCTCAAAATAACGAAAATATTGGGAGTATGGCGCCCAATTACATAAAATTGGACGAAACTATATATGGGAGTTATATCTAAATCTAAACCGATTTCAACAAAACTTGACAGATATCAATCTTGATCTAATTCAGAACTCTGTGATAAATTTTGTCTCAATCGGACCAATATAGGGAGTTTGGTGCACATTTAACATAAAATCGGACGTAACTATATGAGAGGTATATCTTAATCTGAACCGATTTTCTCCAATTTCAATAGGGTTCGTCCTTGGGCCAAAGAAGTGACATGTGCCAAATTTCATCCAAATCGTATCATAACTGCGACGTGTACTTTGTACACAAAAATACATGGATAGACGGACGGACCGACGAACGGTCAGGCTGACATACATAAATAGGCATATTCTCAAAAGGAACCATAGGTCCATTTCGATTACTTTTGCCCGTTACAAACATATGCACAAAGACATAATACCCTTCACCACAGTGTGGTGATGGGTACAAAAAAAAAAGATCTGGCAATATTTGTAGCAGACAAATGGCAAATTGATCAGCTGTTATTTTGATCAAAATAGATTTTCGTAGCCCTTTGAATCTTTATTTTGTTTTGCTTTTTATTTTGATTCTCGATCTTTATCGGGAATGTTTCTTCGTTCTACTTGTCGGAAATTTCCAATTTACTTCCTTGTCTTAAAGTTAAATGCAAATAAAAACGAATTTAATACATAGGAATTAATAAATAGAAAAAGTAGATTTACGTTTGTGTGATAATCCCCATCTATACATAAGAGCATACCCATATTGGTATAGAAGTCGAAAGTTATTTCATAATCAAGTTTCATCGTAGTACTCGGAACGGATAACACAGTTGAACGTGTCAATTGCCAATCACTGGAATTATAAACAAAAATCAATCACCTTTTGTTAAGAACAACAGGTGAAAACTAGACGAAAAATATATTAATTTGCATTCGAATTTGGAGGCAGGTAAGCTTTTAATGTACACATTGGTAAAACATCAACTGATCTTATATAATATCTTTACAGGAAGTCGAGAAGAATTTACCGACGATAAAGTGATCCAAAGGAATGCTGCTGCGAAATGCCCTGTCATTTGGCGCCAAAACCTATCAACTTATACCTTTGAATACCACCGTGGTTCAAAATGTTCGCAACATAAGCACTGAACTGGCAGCTGCCCTCCGACCGTTCTATTTTGTAGTTCATCCCGACCTATTTGGTCAACATCCGGAGCAACGAACGGTCAATGAGGAATCATTGAAACAACTCAGTGCACACATGCAAATGATCCAAGAACGTAAATTGTCCATTTTGCGTGAAACGAAAATATTGAAATTCTACATACGTGAAGAAAATGGAGAGGATAGAAGTAAATTTAAATTGATACAACTTACATTGGATAATAGGACGAGAGATCCAAAGACTATAATAACTAAACTACTGGAACTGTGTAATCTGCCAACGGACTATGTTAAGAGTTTAAAATCTACACCTATTGACGATGTTAAACCCAGTGGTGGAGGGGGTTTTGCCGATAATGGTGCTGGATTTAGGGCTAGTCAAGATTATAATTATGGGTCACAATTTGCCGGCTTTGAGAGTTCATATTATAGGGTAAGTAGCTATTGTTTCGGAACAATTGATATAAAGCGTTCCATCGCAATTTTAGAAACTGGAAACTTTAAGGAAATATAGAAATATTTGAAAAAATTTAATGTCAATCGGTCAGACTTAGGGAATTTGTTGTACACCTTATAATTATATGAAGATGTGTGAAGACACACGCTATTTATTATGCTAGTTATTTTGATTCAGACCAAATTGGTTGAATATACAGTAGCGTGCAAATTAATAGCAGTTCAGTACTGCTTCTTAATATAATGTTTTTTAAAATAATGTTAACAGTTGATTTCTTTCTACATTTTTTAAATCGCTATTTTGATGCATACTTTATGCCATAACTACTTAAATAATGAAAATAATCTGAACATTTTTACCGTCATATTTTGTTTGCCTTTCTCCTTTGTTCGCTTGCATAATAATAGCAGTGGTGTAAGGAAACGTGTAAAATCGCGTTAATATTCAAAATTTTAGTTTGTTTTTATGATCAAAATATTTTTGGCTTAAAATAATTTTTAAAAAATCCAAACACGCGGAAAACATTGTACAAAAGAAAAATGAGAACTCATACAAAAATTGATTTCTGAAGGAAAAACTTACAAATTTATGTGTGGTTGGTTGTTCTGCGAAAATGATCTCTAACGGCATAAAGTTGTCTCCCAAACCAGAAACGCGTGTGCGAAATAGAAAAATCTCTCAATTTGATGAAAAAAGAATAATAACAAATAATAACAAACAAATAATCTGCTACGGAATTAAAACAAAAATTTAACCTTGAAGTTCATGCATGTACAATCAGGAGACTCTTGCTGCATCACAATTTGTATGCTAGATCTCCCAGAAAAGTACCTCTACTTAAAAAAATACATACCTTCAAAAGATTAAAATTTGAAAAAGAGCACCTAGATTGGCCTCTGTTTAAGTGGCGTAACTTTTTATGGTCTGCCGAGACCAAAGTGGTTTATAATTTAATTTAAAGAGAACAAAGCAACTATAAATAAGTGAAAAAAATTTTAAATTTATTAAAATGGGACTGTCTTTAGATATAGCCCCCGAATGACTGTTTTAGCTCCCAGAACAAATTTTCCTATCAAAGAAGTTATTAATATGGGTCCAGGGTTCGTCCACCTGTTGAAATCACGATGGAGCTCGCAATATTTAAATTATAGTCCAAATAAAACTGTACAGCCAAATATTCGGTATTTTGGTGATTTTTCAATCGTTATTTGTTATATTGGGCTTCCTACCATAATTATCAATATTGGTTTACTTTTTAGAGAATTACCCATATTACAGCACCTCCCTAATCTGGGCAAGTTTTCAACCAAATTGGCAGAAATTTTAAATTTTGGATTGTCATTGGGTGGTAAATCTTTATGGGTATTTGAATTGTCCTAGGTTGCATTATTTTAGTATTACGATGTTGTGTTGGAAATTGTTTTTATTCTTGGCAGCATAGTCCCTATAATAAAGTTCCCGATCGTTTTGAATCTTCAACTCATAGTGGAGGATATTTTTAAAGATGTTTTTTTATTTATTTCCTCGTTTTCCTTTCAGGCCAAAGAGGAAACTAAAAAATCAATCGACGAATGGATTGCTGAAAATTCGAATTTAGCTAAAAAGCGAGCCAAAGACTTACAACCCCTCAAACGCGATGTCGAAGTTTTACAAAAGGCTGTCATCGAAAATTTAGGACTTAAAGATGCTCGCTATGATTGCGGTTGGAATTTTGAACACTATCGCGGCTGCCTGAAGACTTTAGAACGTTTGGCATCGCTGCACAAAGATCATGTCAAACATTTACGTAATCGCGTTGTGGTCTTTGCTCCATTTACTGGCATTAGCTTAGAGGGACATGTAATGCTATTTACCGGCGATGTTCTCAACAATTGGATTGAATTTATACGCAACATTCCCAAACATGATGCTTTCCTCAAGAAAATACCGCTCTATGAAAATACTCTATCGCAGGTGCTGAGAAAAATTCGAATTGGTCGTCGTAAATTTATGCCAAAACAGCAGGCCGTGGAATATGCCAGTCATTTGAATAAGGTTACAACGACATTGGGTGATTATTTAACTGTTAATAAATTTCCAAAATCATGGCCCGATACACTGACGGAATACGAGATTGTAATTGAATCGGAGGCAGGTCCTCTAATGGTCAGTCCCACGGGACAATTAATAACACCCGCCACCTGTCCCGGCTTTATGCTAGTTGATTTTATAACAACAAATTTAGCGGTAGCAAAAGAACGCATGGCAAAATATCAAGAAGAGAAACATGTGGAACGTGAACTGACAAAACGATGCATTGAAGAAATGAGATTAAAATCACTAACCAAAGATGATTCGATAACGCCTGAAAAAATGATCAACACCCTTAACGACCTACTGAAATGTAATAAAATGCAATTTGCCGACATCGATTTGCACATAGCAAATTATTATTCTGTTCTAACGGATGGTATTGTTTGTATACCATGGGATTTCAATACAAGACGGTAGTATTCAACAATGACAACAAATAATTTTACATTTGGCTATAGATTATCGGAGTCTTTGCAATAAATACAAACCCCCCAAAAACTGTTTATTTTACTAATTTGTTTTTGTTGTGTGCCTTCCATATGTTCAAATTTAAATGTAAAGTGATTTTGTATACAAACGTACATATAGTTAAATAATAATAAAATAATTGTTTTATGAATTTGTCCCCTGTTTATATTATTTTTTATGGGGAGGGTATATTAAATACTGAATTATCAATTATTGCATAGCTTTTTTATTTATACCCTCCACCATAGCATGGAGGGTATATTAATTTGGTTTTTCTCTTTGTAACTCAACGAAATAATCATTTCCGATCTCGTAATGTTGTATAGGATACCTCTAATAAGGATACCCCTGATTTTCGGTATTTTAATTTCTTGACCGCGATTTCAACCAAATTAGCTGTTGTGTACCGCATTTTTCGCCGGAATTCGCTGCAATTTAGTACTTTGATCTCTTATTGGGTAGCCAATCGCTCCACTAAAAATTATAAATATATTTCCACTATTTTCGGGTAGCCCCATATAAGGATACCCCCTAATTTTCGGTATCCTTATATGGGGTTCTTGGGCGCGATTTTCAAAAGAATTCGCTGTAATTTGGTATTTTGTAGTCGTATATGGTAACAAATCTTCCTCCTAAAAATTATTAATATTCGAGAATGAACTATATCTGCCCAATAGGATACCTCGGTATTTTTAATATTAAGCGTAAATAAAGGTATTTCGATGCAAAAATGTATGTTTCATAATTGAGCTCTATGCATAGCACCTCATAACTACAATGATAACATAACTATAATGATAACTACAAATGTTCGGTAATTCCTACACGATGTAATCAATAGTTATACGTCCCTGGAGATTATACCTAAAACGGAACTCATACATTTTTTTCTGCAATGATAATTTTCATATTGAACCAGCCGATTCCAACGAACACCACGAAATAAAACCTCGGTAAGTTGGTTCCCTCTACATTGCTATATTTTGGTGATGTTCCACCACCCTACCATGCGTCGCCAATATCGATCCACTTTTTGGTGTTTTTAGGAAAATTAAAAATTGCTGAAATTTGTATTTGGTGTACATTATGGTTTACATAAATCGGTTTGTAAAAATGTCGGTATAGGTCCACTTTTTGATATGTTCCCTATTCCAATTCCAATTCATGTACCTATCATATGTACCTATCATATACCTATGGTGGAGGGATATTCTAAGACGATTTAGACATTTGCCCTGCCCTGCCCATTTTCGATCAATAAATTCGGATCCACCAAAATCAACGAATCTAGTTTTAACTGTTTTTTTTTTCGTAATACATAAGATATTTATTATATATTTTTTATTATATGTAAATGTAATATAAACATAAATAATAATAAACATTTATTATATGAGACTATAAGAATTTTCATTTTTATAAAATATATGTATATGCTTTTGTAAAACTGTGTATATATTGTAAGTAAGCAAGATAGATTAACATAAAGCAATGTGTACAAAATGTAAATAATTTTGAAAAAAGACAAATAATTCTTTAGATAAAAAACGATTTAAAAATACGTAATATTTATCTATATAAATACATATGAAGTTTGTATTAAGAAAATAAAAATATAAATGTGTGTGTGATCTACACAAAAACAAGTAATTTTTGTTTTACTATAAATTTCTAACAAATTATAATTTTTTTTTATAAAATTTCGGTATATTTTCTCGGTTTTTTTTCTACATCTGATTGTATCGAATATATTTTTCAATTAGTATATGTGTGTATTTAGAATATTGATTTTTTTTTTTTATTTTACACTAATTAAGTTTCTGGTGAGCAAGATAGAGGAGGGCCGGTACAGGGCCAACAAAACAAGTTAAATAAATAATAGAAAATATGTTCAATTCCCGTTTTACGTGGATTGGTTTTCTTTTTCGTGGTTACTTTTTAATAATCAATCATTAAAAAAAACATGTGGCTTATAAATTAATTACTTTATAAAAAACTGTATATAATATAAAAAAGTTATTAATAATAAAACAAAACATAATGTGTATTATTACTTCGCACAACGTCATATTGGTCGCCTGTCATCCGACAAAAAAAAAAAACCAAAACTCAGCTGTGGTCTATTTATTTCTAATTCGTCCATCTCCTACGCGAATCGTAGAGAGCTGGTCTGTACATTAATGATTGATCGATGCCTATTGTGGCAATTGACTTGATCGGCGTTTATCTTTTTCCTTTTCTTTATCGCCACCTTTTCGTCCGAATATTCTGAAAACGCCACTGCGACGATCTTCTTTACTTTTGCTGCCTTTAACACCCGATACGGAGGATATTGATTGAGCTTCGCTCTCACTGGAACTTTCGGCAGAGATGCGTGACAAATTAATGGAATCGGGTTGTAATGATACCGGCCGACTTGATTCGAAGCGACTTGTTCCCCAACCTAATTAAAAAACGAAAAAAAATATATATATTAAAAATTAATTCTTAATAAAAAGTAATATCAAATAATAGAAACACAAAGCTTAAATATTAGTATCATATGTTCAAAATGTTTATAGATATTCGATTTTTGAACAAAAGTATTGAAAATTTAAAAAGTCTTTTGAATCTAATCTAAAACATTTTCCTCATTTTTAAATGTCGTTTCCAAAATAGCGCATTAGACAATTTCAAATACAATCCGAAAATTACGTAATAAAAATATAATCCAAAACGTCAAATATAATCCATTCTTTTTTTTTTTTTGAAAAATTCAAACGCGTTAAAAACTACCTTTTTTTTTGAAAAAATAATTTTTTTATATTTTAATCGAATTTGTTCAAATTAAAATTTATAGAAAAAATATATTTTAAAAAATTCTTAAAAACTACCTTTTTTTTTGAAAAAATAATTTTTTTATATTTTAATCGAATTTGTTCAAATTGAAATTTATAGAAAAAATATATTTTAAAAAATTCTTTAACTTAAAATATTTCATATCATCACACAAAATTTTGAACATATGCATAAGTTGTATAAAAAACAAAATAATTTCTAGTACTTTGTAGACTTGTACGTATATTCGATCGACTCAGTTTAGCTGTTTTATAAAAATAGATATTTCCTGTGTCTGCATGCAAAAGAAACAAACCAAATGGAAAGTAATTAGATAATACTTGTTAGAGTGTTATAATAATTATTTCTGGATAAAAATCAAAAATAAAAGAAGTAGGAAAACTATATGAAATTGTATAGCGTTAGAGAATGTTATTTGTAAAAAAATAATTTGAGATTTTAGTGTCGCTAAATCCAAAAACATAGTTATGTATTGATCTGGCATCATTGATCTCTAATGTTGACATTTGTAACATATGGCAACTATAGTTATCTGCCAAAATTTGAAATTAACTGTAATTTTAGTCTTAAGTCATTTCTTACAAAAACAATTTCAAAGTCAATTTCAAATAAACTTTTAGATATAGTAATAAAACATTGCCGTTTCAATACATAAAACGTACGTTTTACAGATTATTGTACCCAGTCTTAGTATATATGCCTCATGCCTATCAGTGTTAAATGGTTTGCATTCAGGATACCGACCGTATTCGAACCGGAGGGCTACCATACATTTATACATAAAGCATATATTAAATTTGTTATTCGATTTGCAACACCTCGAAATATTTACCGGAAACCAAATGTAAAATTACATAGGTATATTATTTTTTAGTTTGTTTGGTCCTAAGAGTTTGTAACTCAGCAAAATATTGGTCCTTGGCCCACTTTATAGTATACCGATTGGGTTCTGTTTTTTAGTTCATCGAAATAATCATTTCCGGCCCTATATACATATATATATATTCTTGATATTCTTTGACGATCTAAGCACGTACGTCTGTCCGTCTTTTTTTAAACACTCTAGTATTTAAACGTGTTGAGATAGATCGCCAACATTTTTTGCATAGAGTCGTCTTTTGTCTGCAGACAGGTCATGTTCGAAGATAGACAATATCGATCGCTCCCATATAAGGGTACCACTGAATCGAATTCTCTGTAATTTGGTTTTTGTAGTTGTGTATGGTAACAAATCTCTCTCCCAAAAATTATTAATATCCGCCCCATATAACCCTTTTTTGGATTATCTGATTTGTTTCGCGTTTTGGACGTAGAACGTAAGGTTCGAGAATGAACTATATCGGTCCGCATTTGGGCCTAGCCCCCATATAATGACATCTACCGATTTTCGGTATTTTCAATATTTAGCGTAAAGGAAGTTATTCCGATACAAGAATGTTAGCTTCGTAATTGAGCAATATCAGTCCTCAATTAGGCATAGCATATCACATAATGATAATTACAAATGGTCGGTAATTCTTACACGATGTAATCAATATTGGTCCCGCTTTAGGTATAGCCTCCAGGGACGTACTTATACAAAATTTTTTCTGCAATGACACTTTTCATATTGAAACATCAGTTTCCACTCAACCCCCCAAAATAAAAACTGGGTACGTTGGTGACGGTCTCATATAACTGTGGCTTCTAAATTGCAGTAATTTGGCGATGTTCTACCCTACGATGCGTTGGTCCCCATTTTGGTGGTTTTAGGGAAAATGCCATTTAAAAATTGCTGACATTTGTGTTTGGTGTACATTATGGTTTATATAGAAATGCCGGTAAAGGGCCACTTTTTGGTATGTTCCCTATATTTTTAATTCAAGTATCTGTTAGTATACCTATGGTGGAGGGTATACAAAGTTCGTCCCGACCGAACTTAACGCTTTTTTTCACTTGTTCTGTTTTAGGATCGGAACATCACAAGTGTTATATACTCCTGAAGGACATATACGCGAGAAGTTGGTAGTATATCCAAGGTAGTATATCCAAGAGGATTGATCTTTAAATTGATACCAATTTTATTGTTCGGATGTGGAAGTTTTAATTAAATGCTTAAGGTGTCTTCGTATTCTGATATTGTTTAGTATTACCACATTAGACATAAATTTCAAGCTGATGACTGAGAAATTTTGAAAGGAAGGCGCCTATAATTTTCGATGATAATCAGATGATATTTCGGGCATTTTTTTTTTTGGTAATCTAGTCGCTCTACACGTTACAATTACTAGCCGAACTTCATAAATTTCTTTCCGAACTGCACAAACTCAATTCTAATTATATTTTTGTTTTTAATTATGACCTACACCTAGATTATAAAAATCTCTAAAGAGAAACCTAGTAAATTACTATTACTATAACCTCGTATATTCATGCAATAATTCTAAAAGTAATATTAGTATATAACAAAAAATACATGCAAAAATTGTAAGACAAACAAACCAACAAAAAATTAAAAATGTAGGTTGAGGTCTTTAGTGTGATGGAATGGATTTTATAAATAAATAATAATGTAATTAAAAAAATGAAAACCAAATACCATCACTGTTATTATTGTTGATGACACTCATATAGCTTGGATTATTTATGGAGTTATTTTCGGTGATATTTGTGTTAGGTGTTGTTGTGAAATGCCACACCGTACGACTATGTTGTGAGGATGATGTTATGGATGACGAGGATGATGTTGTTGTCATTATAACCGATGATGATGATGAGGATTTATTTGAACTGGTGGTGGTAACGGTTGAGCCTTGCTGTTGATGATGTTGTTGTTGTTGTGAAATTTGTTTATATAATGATGATGATGATGAATTTGTTGACTTAAGATTGTTGTTATTGTTAAGACGCTGTTGATTTTTACCATTGTTACTGTTGGTGGAACTGGTACTGCTACCGGTAAGTAGAATCACATTGTTAGAATTGGGACTACCACCACTGCCAATACTGGAATTAGAACTTGTGGACATGGTTGTGTGTACGGTACGTTTTGTGGAGGATAGTGTTGGTGGAGGATTGCCACCGTATTGTTGCATTTGTTGTTGTACACCAGCCGCGGTTTCCATTTCAATGAATTTCGATACCAAATCGGAACGTCCAGAGGTGGTGGCGCCCAGACTGTTACGTGGGGCTGGTATTAGTTTATGTTGCTGTTGGCTACGCATATAGCTGGCTCCAGATTGTTGCTGTTGTTGCTGTTCAGGTAATTGTCCAGAAGCTGCGGCGGCATTGAACGCATTAATGCGCTGTTGAACCTGTGCCTGATGTTGGTGGATTTGCTGACCAGCAGCAGGTGGCATAGTTGTTGGCAAAGGTGGAGGATTTTCTATACATACGACATTGTTGTTGTTGTTGTTATGTGTGTGATGTGGTTTTGTTTGTTTTGATTTTTTTTTTTTGGGAAAATGAAATACAATGATACAATGGTTTATTAAAATGGGGGACAAAAACACAGTTTATGATACCAAAAAGTGACAAGGGACAATAATTTTTTTTGTTTTGGAAACAAATCAACTTAGATTAATGCTTACCTGATAGTCTAGCCTCGCTGTTACGTTTTATAACCACGACATTATCGTCATTGGAACCATTTTGCAAACGTGACATACTGCTGCTAATTGTTATTTCCGAAGTGGCAAATTCTATAATTATAAAGTATATATAATTTAATTCAACTGCTTATGGGGGGAATGCAACACAAATTTATTGTAATTATTACAACTACTCTTTGAAGAAATTAAATGCAAACAAAAAAGAAAAAATACCTGAAGTTGCTGTGCTGGGATTTCTTAAGACAACCAAATTATCGGTACTTTGACGATTGGGTACTGGTGGTGGGGCACCACGTGGTGGTATGGGTGGTTTATGTTCAAATCCTATTGACGATGTTGGAGAAGATGGTGAAGGAGGTTGCTGGAAATCATAAAAAACGTTATAATAACAATTCATTTTAAGTTCCACATTTCTTTATTTCGCTTTAACATATACCTGTTGTTGTTGCATTTGTTTTTGTAAGAAGTTCATTTGAGGAGTTACGGACGAAGCATTTACCGACATATTACTGCTGGTCATTGAATTGGTACGTGATGCAGTTCGTCTTTGGGAATCAGGTGATGAGGTGCGAGAACTTACTGGCGACTCCATTGTATGAGCACTGGCCACTTTAATGTCGGGGAAACTGTTGGATTGTTGCTAAACATCACAAATTATGAAAAAAATAGTCTCTAATGAAATACAAAAACCAAAGAACTTCAGCTCCCCTTCGTACTTACCTTCATGGAATCGTCATAACTTAACAATTGTAGATTTGGCGGTAGACTAGCATGGAATGAAATCTTACGAACCCAATCGTTCATAATTTCCAATGATGGTGCTTCGAACAAGAATTCCGAACCATCGGGTAATTTTAGACGGAATACATATTTCTTCTTAGTGTAGTCTTCGGCACGTTCACACTTAGCTCCCAAAATGTTAACCGGTGCTGTTGCCGTTTTCTGTTGCAAGAAATCGTTTTCGTCCTTGAAGAAGCACAACAATTGGCCGCACAATACGGTGTGGAATTGTTTCCATGAGCGTACAGGAGCCTTTTTACCGCCAGACTGTAAGCCATGTTTACGTTCGAGCATACCCTGAATTTCCACCGGTGGCAAATCGAAACCTTCACCCTTTTGATTTTTGCGGAAGGATTGAGCACGGCGTCTGGTGGTGAATGAGGGAGTGCGTTTTGGCTGCTTGGGTTGTACCTTCATTGATTCGGCTCTCTTGACGTTTTGATCGGAACCACGACGCAAACGATCACCAAATATTGTGGATGAAGAGCTCTTTTGCAGACCGTATTGGTCCTCCTCGTAGGTTGGTCTCAATGGAACTTGTGAAATCTGTGGTGAGTTAGCGCCGGAGGATGGTGTGGTTGTAACCATTGGAGAAGAGAATATGGGTAATTTCTCTTGATTATTGGCATTATTTCTATTCTCCATTTGTTTTTCGGCACGTCTTCTTTCTTCGTTGAGTCTCTGCAGTTCCTTTTGCTTAAGCATTTCCAATCGTTCTTTCTCCAAACGTTCCTTCTCCTTCAGTTTGGCCAATTTTTCACTTTCAACCTGCTTGCGGAATCGCTGTTCCAACAGGGTAATACGTTTAATGGCCTGGAATTTGTCTTCTTGAGCTTCGACCGTTTTTTCAAAGTCAGAATGGCGGCGGAGCAAGTCTTCCACTTGGGGTATGGATTCACCGAGCTTTGTGTCCTTGAGCAATGGCTCGCGACTGACAATCCAATTTTCTAAGATGTCGGCATCCTTAAGGAATATTTGAGTGTCCAAATTCAATTCATAGATTTCCTTGCGTTGCTGCAGGGTGTTGTCCAAAAGTTCATGTCTTTGCTGCAGCACCTGGATCTTATCTTCGATTTCATGAGCCAAGAAATGTTTCTCCTTAATCAGTTTTTCACCTTTCGTCTTGAAATGAGCGAAAGCTTCATCTCTGGCCCTAATTTCGGCATGGTGCTCCTTAATACTGGCCAAAAGGGATTCAGCGCCGGCAACGGTATTGGCCAAATCGGGTGCTGTGATCTTGGCCAGCATTTCATTGACCCAGGCAATCAAGTCGCGGTATTCGTCAAAGTATGACTGAAGTTGTTCGGCTTGCTGTAATTTCTCCTTACGAACATTCGATTTTTCAGTGACATCGGCCCAAGCTTCAATAGTTTCATCGCGTTTAACCTCAATATGTTCCTTGGCATCGGGATAGATTTCAGCCAAGTTATTGGCTTCATTCATGACGGAGTTAACTTGATCGCGTATTGCTTCCAATTCGGTTTCGAATACCAAATGCTTGCGGTTCAGGGCTTGGATACTTTCCAAATCCTGGCCATAGTCTTCGGAAATTAAATTGGCTTCCTTTTCGTTAATCAAAGCAATGGTTTCATCGGCAAAGCGATCATATACATGGACTTGTTTGGCGCCATCCAAAGCATCTTTACGTGCGGCCACTAGATCCTTAAGTTCCTCCCAAAGTTGTTTAGTTTCATCGCGCTTTGTCTTAATCGAGGTACGGTAGGGATTATTTTCTTTGATCAGATCTTCGCCCTTCTGGAGATGGGCTTGAACACGGGACTCATTGGCCGTGAGGTTGGAAACGAATGTTTCAAAGACCAAAATCAATTGTTCGACATGTTCAACATCCTCGCCGTAATCTTCAGAGGCCGTCACAACCATTTGATCGTTAATCCATTCGTGGAGATCTTCAGTCTCACGTAGATATTCGAAAAGAAGTTTACTTTCGTGTAAACGCACTTCGCGATCCTTGGCTAGACGCAAAAGTTCTTCGTACTGTTGGTTGACGGATTCTTGCTTGGCCTGGATGTTGGCGCTATCGAAGTGATGGCGTTCAATCAAATTGGATGCCAATTTATTGACCTTTTCAATCGAAGGTTTGAATGACTGCAATTCTCGCTGGAGCACTTCCAATTTCTTCTGGTGAGTTTGAACGGACAATTCGTCTTTACCATAATCGCTGGACACGACAATTGGACGCTTCTCACGTATCCACGATTCCGCCTCATTGGCTTCGACATAGAACATTTGGGATTCGACGGCATCCAAAAGACGCAAACGTCTGATGCTGGACAATTCACGTAGCTTCACTAATTTGCCCTTAATGCAGTCACATTTGTATTGAATTTGTTCCAAGGCAAAGTGGTTGTCACGAATCATTTGTTCACCTCGCTGAAGCAATGATTGAATTAAAGGTTCTTGCGAGAGAAGTTCTGCCTCCAATGCTTGGTGTTTCTTTTGCAGGGTTTGTACAGTCGTCAATGAAGTGCCCAAATCTTCGGATGCAGCAATGGCTTCCTTTTCATTAAGCCATTGTAATTCGTCTTCGGCATCACGCAAGAACTGTTGTAAACTTAGAGAATCTTCAAGATTTTCTCTGCGGATACCCAGAGGTTCATGCAAAGTATGATAACGCTTGATGGCCGCCATAGCTCGTTCATGGATATCATCTTTAAGGAAATGATCGGCCTGGAAGAATTTTTCATCTTGCTGCTTTATTTGCTCAGCTAGTTCGGCATGATGAGCAACATCCGCTTCTAGACGTTCATGTTTCTTGATCAAATTTGTAACGCCAGCTAAATCTTTACCATAATCCTCGTTGGAGACATGCGATTCGACTTCATCCATCCAATTGTTGAACTCTTCCAAACTACGATTGAAGGTCAGTGCTTCGTAGGCTTGGTTGAGCTTATGTTTCTTTTCTTTGGAGGCTGACTTCAATTTCAACCAATCAGCTTCCAACATTTCCAATTGTTGAGCGATTTCCTCCTTGGCAAAATGATCCAACTTGATGAGGCGTTCACCCTCCTTGATGACGTCTTGTACGCGAGATGCGTTATTGAGGAGTTCACTGTCGAAGGCATTGTGTTTCTGTAATTTGCTTTGCAAGTTACTGGGTTCCCGATAATTTTCATCCATGGCCACTTGCATTTTCTGCACCAGCCAACGATCGATTTCGTAAAGACTGCGCAAGAATTCCTGTAGTTGAAGGGATTGCTGCAGACGTTGTTTGCGTTCTTGTGACAAACTATTTAGTTTGTCCTTACGTCTAACCACATAGGCCAACTTCTCTCTTATGACATCAGCATCACTAGGTTCTCCCTCGAGGATGGACTTGGCAAAGTTCTCCAACTGGCTGACATTGTCTGAATCCAAAAGTTTTTCGAATGCTTCATGCTTCTTCAAAAGTCTTTCGACGGCGGTGTACGAGTCGCCCAAATCATCGTTGTTAAGGAATGCCTCCTTGTTACCCAACCATATCTCAACTTGTTCCACTTGGGCCTTAAACAGTTGCAGTTGATGGGCCTCAGTTAGTTCGCGAGCACGTTGATTCCAAGCGTCATGCAAATTTTGGTGCAATTCTTCCAGAACCTTTAGATTCTTCTTTACTTTGTCGGATTTGTCTTTGTCCGATAATTTTTCTCCTTGCGACTTAAGATCCTTGAATGCCTTGTCACGTCCATCAATTTCGACCTTGCGCTCTTGATGCAATTCCAATTGAATTTCACAATCAGCAATGGTCATGGGTGTGGGTGAAGCGTTCATTTTCTTTACCATATCATTTACCCACAGTTCCAGCTCGCGTACATCCGATACGAATTTGTGGACTAAATATGCTTCGTTCAAAAGATTACGTCTCTTCACGGCCAGATCTTGCAGTTGCTTCCATGATCCAGATAGTTCATCCAATTTACCAGCAATGTCCATGGCTCTTTCGGGATATTTATTCTGCAAGGAACGTGCATTTTGCTCATGTTCGCCAATCTTTTGTTTAACTGCGGACATATCACGCTCCAAAGCATCCTCACGTCTAATTAAAGCTTCCACTGCCGCTAAATCACGTCCAGTGTCTTCCGATGACATTGCCAAGGATTTCTCAGCAATACGTTCAGCAGTATCTTCCACATCACGATTGAATACATGAATCTCATAGGCACCACTCAACAGTGCGCGATAGGCATTAAGAGCTCCCTGCAGTTGTCTCCACTTGTTGTTGAAGTCACGTCTACGTTTATCTATGTTAGCCGATTCCGCTGGCACTTCTCCTTGATTAATAAGTTTATCGGCCAGACTGTTGATGTGTTTAACCCTTTGGTCGTCAACTCGCATATCCGAATCAACATCGTCAAGTTTGCGCATCAGCGCATTGCAGTGCTCCAAATCTCTGCCTGTGTCACTGGCCTGGACCATCATTTCCTTGTCTCTTATCCAAGCTTCAATCTTGTCCAATTGGTTATTGAATTCCAGAATGTCCTGGGCTTCCTCCAAACCACGACCACGATTATCCAGTTCATCCAACAAACTCTTCCAGGCAGATAGAACGCGATCGATTGCTTGTTTAATTTCAGGTGATGACTCGTGTTGTTTGGATAATAATATGAGACCCTTTTCTTGGATTTCCTTGATTCTGCCTTGGTTGGCGGCAACCTCAGCCTGGAAGGCTTGGTGTTTCTGAAGCTTCTTAATCTTTTCATCCAAATTGGAGACCTCGTTATAGTTTCCACCGTCGGCTTCCAATTTCTTCTTCTTCTCGTTGATCCAAGTTTCAGCTTCAGCACAGTCTCTAACGAATTGGGCATAGAGGAGAGCATCTTCCAGTTTGTATCGACGCACGGCACACAGGTCCTTAACCTTTTGACGTCTGGCCAAAACGCCTTGCAAAATGGTTTGAATGTTGGCACTGTCGTAATGACGTTGCTCGATCAATTTGCGGCCATGCTCCTGCAACAGAGCCACCTTTTCTTCTTGGGTCTGTATGAGTCTTTCGAATTCGTCGTGTTTCTTAATTTGATTCTGCACATCCTCAACGGTCTGGCCAAAGTCGGAACTGGACAATGCAGCCTGCTGTGAACTGGACAAGTTATCGATTTGTTTGGCATCCCTCAAGAAGCAGAAGAGGTCGATCTTTTGTTCCAACATTATCTTCTTCTTGTTCCAGGCGGTGTGCAGTTTGGCGCGTTCATCCAACATAGCTGAACATTTTTCTTCAACTTCAGCCGCGGCATAGTGTCCAGTCTGGACCATAGAATCGCTAAGTTCATTCAATGATCGGAATTTATCTTCACGAGCCTCGATTTCACCATAAATGGCATCGTGTTGAATCTTAAGGGCTGTAGCACCGGCAGCATCGCTAACATGTTCCTCAGCCTGTAAAGAAGCGCGCAAATGCGAAGACCAAGACATAATATCACGGACATCTGTGAGGAATGTCTGCAGATCGTAGCTGGCAGCTAGACGGTCGCCACGAGCACCAGAACGTTCTTTCAAATCGTTCCAAGCAGCCACTACTTTGTCCTGTTGTTGGGCAATGGCAGCAGCATTTGAGGGATATTTGGCCTGAAGGCGAACAGAGTCTTCGACCAAAACCTGCAATTGGGCCTCCAGAGCTACCAAATCATTTTCAAAGCCTTCGTGCTTACGCATTAATGCCAAAGCGGAATTTAAATCTTTACCCAATTCTGTGGAGAGTGCTGCATTTTTGTCTTGAATGCGGAAGAGGGCCTCGGCAACATCACGATGGAAACGATGGATTTCGCCAGCGGCATGTAATTTCTGCTCCCTAAGGTTGAGCAACTTGAGAAGATTTTCCCAAGAACCACGTAATTGTTCTTGCCTCTTTTCCACATCTGGAGCATAGGGACTCTCAGTATCGATAAGTTTCTTGGCCAACACTTCGCACTGGTCAACGCGATCAGCGCCAACTTCAACACGATGCTTCAAGTCATCGAATTTATTCTGTAGCAATTGCAAATGTTCGTAATCTTGACCATAGTCTTCTGACGAGGCAACTTGTTCCTGTTCTCTGATCCATTGTTCAACCTCATCCGATTCCAAGAAGTACTCGTGCATATAGAGACTCTCCATTAGACGCAATTGGCGTTGGGAGGCGAGTTTGTGGAGAGATTTGAGCATTTTTTCAATCAGCTGTTGTTTGGCAGAAAGAATCTTGCTGTCTGGATGATTAGCGGATACCATAGCAGCGCAGTTGTGACCCATTTCGGTTACAATGCCAGTATAGGTGTCCAATTCCAATTCAATTGTTTTGTGTTTGGTTAAGAGTTTGGCAGCTGAATCACGATCCCTACCGTATTCGGTGGAACGTAAAACGTTTTGTTTTTCGCCCAACCAGGCCTCAATTTCACCAGCATCATACAAATACTGTTGGGCCTTGAGGGACATATCCAATTTCTTGCTACGTTCATTGGTGTTGTACTCCAAATCGTTCCAGGCATCCTCGAGTTGGTTGCACAAATCTTTAACCTTTTCTTGTTCGGGGTGTTTTTGGGCAACCAGGGCTTGACCAGCTTGTAGAGCTTTGTTGATCATGGGACGATGTCCCTTGATTTCAGCTTCTAATTTCTTGTGTTTTTTGGAAAGTGATTGGGCCTGATGGAGATTTTGTCCTAGTTCATTGGACTTGGCAGCGGGCAAGTGGTCGTTAATCCATTGGAATTCGGTATCCAATTCAAATACAAATTTGTGGTAATTGAGGCTCTCCTCCAGTTCATCACGTCTCTTTTGCATGGGATCACGCAAAAGTTTGAACCGATGTTGAATATCCTTGGATTCATCCTTAATATTGGCTGCATTGAAATGTCCTTCCTGGGCCATTTCTTCACCTGATGAAACTAATTCACCAATCTTCTGTTCCCACATTGTAATTTCGGATTCCAGTAATTGTTGCTTGTTGATCAAATCTTTACAGCTTCTGAGGTCATTGCCAACATCCTTGCTCTTGAGAGCAGCATCCAGTTCACCGACTTTCTTTTTGGCATCTTCAATGGCCCGATTGTGTTCACGCTGGGAGGCAGCTTGTTCCAGTTTACGTCCTTTATCTTCCGACAGTATCAGGAGGTCTTTCCATTTCTTGTTGAGGTCGGAGACTCTCTTCTCAACCTCGGGTTTGCGATTGTTGGCGGCAATCAACTGTTCACTATCCTTGTTGATGTTTCGCAATTGACCTTCGTTGGCACGAAGTTCTCTTTCGAAAGCTTGATGTTTTTGCAGCTTACGTGGCAAATTGACTAAATCGCGATAATTCTCATCACCGGCAATTTTAGTTTTGTCATTGAGCCAAGCATCAAGATCATCGGCTTCGGCGGCGAATTTATGGAAATCTTTGGAGGCCTGTAGAGAACGTTTACGTTCAAATGCCCTATCCTTGACAGCTTTGCGTTTTCCCAAAACTTGATTGCGTCTATCATCAATGCTGAAATAGGAGATGAGATGGTCGAGAATATAAGTGAAACGAATAAAATAGTATCGGATAATTCGACTTACTACTTGGAATCATAATGATCGTTGGCAATCAATTTGTCGGCATTATCAGAGAAAGCTTTTAGGATTTTATCCTGGGCCATTAAACTCTTCTCAAAGTCCAAATGACGTTTCAAAATAGCTTCAACTTCATCCAAGGAGTTCTGCAAATAGTACAAAGAGAAAAGTGAGTGAGGATAATTTTGCGAGATATTAATTTCATTCATTTATCGAAACTTACGCCCAAATTATTGGGTGCCAAAAAGGCTTCGTGACTCTTGGTGGTGGCATCAATTTTATCAGCTTCCCGGTTGAATATTTGCAATTCAACACCCTGTTGCAACCACTTCTGTTTCTCCAACCAGCCACGATGAATTGCATCCTGTTCGGCCTTCAAACGGTCGCAGATCTTTACAATTTCCTCCGTGTTCGGTTTACCATCGGACAATTGTTTACCAAGCTGAATAACTTCAGCAAATTCATTGTCGTGGGCCTTGATATCATCACCCAAGTCGTTGTGCTGTTTCAATAGCTTATTGGCAGTTTCAACATCGCGTGCAGGCTCATCAGAATTCAATTGATCCTTGACGGATTCGATCCATGCCAAAAGTGTTTTGGCACTGTTGTTGAAGATTTGGGTTCCAACGGCACTCTCAATGCGCGCCCTTAGCTCGCTGCTCTTGTTGTGGACTTGCAACCACATTTCTTGAACTTCTTGTTGGCGGGCGGTGACGTTGTCGCGTTCTGCGGGATATGCATTTTTCACAGAGTTACCCAAATAGTTGACTCGATTCACTTTGTCTTCAATGGGTGCCAGTTCACGTTCCATGTTTTGATGACGACGTTGCAAGGCTTGCACAGTCTTCAAATCGGGACTAATGACAGCGGTGTCCAGCTGAATCATTTTCTCACTCATCCATACCTTCGCCTCATCGCAAGTGCGATTGAACAGTTCCACACTGGAAGCGCCCTCCAAACTCTTCTCCTTTTGGGCCTTGGCATTGTTGAGTCTCTGCCAAATTTGATGAATTTGACGCTGACGGGCAATGATTTTGTCCAATTGGGAGTGACCCTGTCTGCGGAAGGTATCAACAGCTGAATCGATTTCCTCAATGCGCTTTGTGGCAGCGGATAGGTCTGTGAGGAATTTCTCGAATTTACGTTTGGCATTTTCGACACCTTCACCTCCTTCGTCACTCTTGATAATGCGCTCTTTCTCCTTCATCCATTTCTCAAAATCGTCACACTCACGATAGAAACCGAAGAGGTGTATGGAATCCTCTAAGAGTGCATGACGTTTCTGGGCCATGTCCTGTAGTTCATCGTAGGTGGCATTGATACGCTTCTGTCTCTTTTCTACACTGTCCGAGTTTTCGTTAATACTGTTCGTGGATGTGCGACGCTTGATGGCTGGCTTGGGAGTCACTGTCATGGGTTTCACGCGTTTCACTGGGACCACCTGTCTTACCAAAATGGTTTTCTTGACCTTTTGCAGGGCCTTTACCTTTTCTGCTTTCGGTACGATGCAAGTGACGGGACGTGGTTCAATTTCCCTCACATAGTTGGCGGGTACGAAACCTTCGTGACCATTCTCCTTACGCACACACCACCAATCATCGTTGGTCTTGGATTTTAACAGCATAATTTCACCCTTCTCCATTTTCATACCTTGACCGTCAAAGGGAAACATGGCACGGACATGGGGCAACATTTTAGTTTCGGTTACTTTACGATGTTCCAATTTTTCGACCCATTCATCTTCCCACACTTCCTTGGGAACCAGACGTGTCTCGTTGACCCACTCCTCTTGTTGTTGTTCAATTTCTGGCATTTCTGGTTCATTGGCGGAAAGTTCCAGGGTACAGATGCCAGCTTTAATAAGTTTATCGGCCTGTTGATTTAGGTTTAGAATATCGCCGGAATAGGCATTTAATTCGCCTTGTAAATCACGATGTCTTTGCAGGAGGGCTTGGGCAGAGGGTTCATCATTGCCGTAATCTTTGGAATTGACCAAAGCCATTTTTTCATTCAACCACGATTCGGCTTCATTGGCATCGGTGTAGAATTGATAGGCCTCGGCTGCATCCTCCAATTGTTTGCGACGGGTTTCTACCAACTCCTCCAAGGCCTTCCAGTGCTCTTCCAAGCTTTCAATGCGTGACTTGACTTCTGCAGAGCGAGGATGTTTCTCAGCCATCAAACGTTTACCGGCATCGGACATTTGCTGCGATTTGGGTTTGCGCACTTTAATCTCGTCCTCCAACGCCTTGTGTTTTTGTTGTAGCGACAGAACAGCCCTCAAATCCTTGGCCGTTATGCCAGTCTTGCAAATACGTTGCTTGTCCACCAACCATCCCTCTTCGTTGTCGTAATCCTCCATGAAGTGATGGAAGTTGCGTGCCTCTTCCAGACAGGCACGACGTTTGGCACATAATTCCTGTAGCACTTTGTAGGCAGTTTCCAGCTCCGCCAGCTTCTGAGCCAACACAGCGGCATCTTTGTGTTCGGATGTTCTGAAGGGTTGTGCTTGACGTGTAAAACGTTTAATGGTTTCACCGTAGGTATTTACTTGCAGCTCTTGCAGGGAGTGAGCTTGTAGCAACTCCTCGACACCCAACAAATGCGGACCGACATCTTCTGATTTGAATTGCATTTGCAATTCTTTTATGGACTCGGTGGTACTGGCCACCTCACGCAACAAATTCATTAGAGTGCTCATTTGTGACAGGTTCAAACGTTGATTCTCCAGTAATTCCAACAGTTTGCGCCATTTTTCCATAACCTCAAATTCGCGACGTTTAACCCGCTCCTTGCCATGGTAGTTTTCGCGTTCCAATTCATTGGCCATAGCTGTTAAATCATTGAAACGTTCAACACGTGCCAGAATATCGGCGGAAATGGCTTCGTGTTTTTTGAGAGTAGCATCGACCTGACGCAAATAGCGGGGATCGGACAATACCTGAATCATTTCCTTCAGATAGCCTTCACGTAAAACCGATTTCTTTTCGAATTTATAATTGAGCTGCTCTAATTTCTCTTGACGCAACAACTCTTCTCTCAGTGCAACTTCCCGATGATGTTCGGCATATTCGAGTAGTTGCCAAGCTTTTTCGATATCATTGACCAGCTGACCATCCTGTGGATTATACGGCGGTTGATTTAAAGCCTTCAGCAGAGTGTTGATGGTGAAATATAATGCTTCGATTTCACTGCGTTCCTTGTATCTGTAAGAAGTGGATAAAAAAGAGATTATTTTTAATGATTTATTTTTTTAAGGAAAATATTTGGGATAAAAATATTATTTTTTATTTAAAAATTCATATATGACCGAGTGTCATGTTTTTTTTTCTATATATCTACTTACTTTGGTGGTTTTTCAATGGTTCGGTACTCCTTGAAAGCCAATAACTCCCGTTGAATGCCCTCCAGTGAGTTGGGAAAATCACGTTTTTGTAGTTCAATGGTTTTCTGACGGATCCAGCTTAATAGATTTGTGGTTAAGCGTTCGTAATAGATTTTCTTACGATCGGCATCCATTAATTGACCCACAATCTGTTTAAAAACAAAATATGAAAATAAATTAAACAATCAATAACAAGACCTCATTAGGAAAGCAATAACTTTAATTAAATTTATTGTCATAAATGTATCTGTCAGATATAACTGCATATACACGGTCTCAGAGGTGTTTCCCCCCAAAAGTAAGGGGGGAAATGCCATTGCTTATTTATGTTTAAATAGACCGGAACTATTAATGCAAATGATTTGCCATAATAGTGAGTGGAATTTTTTGCAGGCACAGTGGATTGAAAGATGAGGAAAATAACAAAATTTTGAAAAAATTATTTCACTATATCCCGACACGATTGTAGTTGATTTTATATACTGATTCGAAAACGGGTTTATTCTAACTAAGAAAATATGTAATGGTATCTGCACTTCTGATTTTTAAACTACATATCTTTTTCATTTCATTTTACTGTGCTGCGCTCAATCTTGAAGCGAATGATAAATTATTGGAGAAAATTAGAATCGGAACAGATTATAATAAATATGTTTGTATTTTCATTTATTATTAACTTACATTGGCAATACGTTTTCCACTCTTTTGCTCGTTCTTCATGCGAGCAAAGGTGTGATAATATGAGGCCACATATGTAAGAATGGATTTTTCATCGGGTCGTGCAGAATCAACATCTTCGGCATCCAATAGACTAGAAAATAGGAAATAAATAAAAATTATTGGTTTTGTCTTCTAATTTATTAATGCAAATATTTTCTTACCTTGGTATACCCAATTCGGAGGCGGCCAAATCAAAGGCATGATTCAAATTATCGATATTTGAATTTTTCGAATTAACAATTGTGCTGTACTCAAACAAATCGGGACGGTGCGAATGGATCAAAGCATTGAAACCCAAACCGGAACGCCATGAGGAGGTAAAATCTTGTATATTAACACCGGGATAACCGTGAGTTTTACGCTGACACCATAACAATAGAGCATCTTTGGCAGAACGTTTTTCAGACGATTCGTTTTCCTCGTCCTGTGGAAGAGAAGAAAAATATAAATATTTTACTAAATATGATATTCAATTAAAATAATAACAGACTATAGGTTTTTTATGTTAGGTGGCCTATGGCAGCATATTCGACCTAAATAAAGACAACTTAATTAAGGGGACCCCAGCCATTCTCGATTTCAAATTTCGACGAGTTACAACCGGCTGGAAAATGAGCATACATTAGGTATTAAATGTTTAAATTTACATATTTTTGACCTGCAAAACTAACACGAAAATCTAACTTTCTTCGGTTCTATATTCTGAGCCTGGCAATATTTCGTGATATTTGCAGCCTCCTGACCGATTATAGGTCAACAGCTCTATTTTATAACCATAGCTCTATTGGTCACCTTAAACCGATCATCATCTAAACAACTGTTCTAAATATTTGGCTAGATCACCTTCATCGTTTAAAATATTAATAGGAAAATCTGAAAAAAGGGAGGGCAATGAACCGAACATTGCCCTCCCTAAATATCATTCCAACATTACCGAATATTATAGGCATCGTCTTTGATCATAACCGGAATTTCATGTAAAAGCGATCTACTGGGGTAATTAAATATGTACGTATTACTTTAATATCCGAGTACATACACCAATATAATTGGTATCAATTTAAAGGTCAACCACTCCAAACCTATCGGACCTATGTCCTTCAGGAGTTAATATATAAATATTCAAACAAAAGTCTGGGTTCATTTGACCCGCTAAATATTGACTCATCTTTATCAAAACACGCATTCTTTGGACTGATCCCCTTCTCTATGTAAAATTTTGTGATGTTCGGGTCATAATCTGGCCTCTGCAGCGACCAGAAAAACGGACAAAAATTAAGTACTTGGTCCACTTCATCCTCTATATATTAACCCGAATAGTGCTGTAATTATTTTTTTCGAATTGTGGGACGAAACTTTCAGCGTCTCTGGATTGTGGGCCACAGAATTCAAACATTTGATTTGTATCCTTTTTTCTTATCAGGATCAATTTTTGGGCGGTGGCCGTATTTTCACACATGTTAAAAGACAGGGGTCTTCTTTGGCCAGAACCTGACCTACATGCAAAATTTGGTGAAGATTGATCCATAACTGTTGCCTGTATCGGACTTACAAAAAGTATGACGATCGGTATACTTAAAGGTGGGGATGCAGATAGTTGTGTAGGATATAAAAATCGATTTTAACCAAGGTCTCCTTAACGCTTGGGACAGAAATATATTCGAGATATTCATAGGACCATATATAGACTTTGAAAAGAACTGTCAATGGGGATCTGCACAATCATGACCTTTCCAATATATTGAAGACCTTAAGGTAATTTTTTTTATTAGACCTCGTACGTAGATTCCTTAAATTAAATATTTTTTTAATGTCACATTACTTACCACATCAATTTCAATTTCTTGAATTTGAAACCGCAAAATTATGGTCCAAATCAAACCTAAAATTAAACGGGGATTGCCATCGACAATGTCCTCAGCACCAATGGATTCCAAACGGACCTAAAAATACAAAAGAAAAAAATAAATTATTATTAAAAAAAAAAAAAAAATAATTTCATATATTTTTAAATAAATATCTTGATATATTTTTTGGTCATGTAAAAAATAAATCTTAAAGTACATTTTTTGGTTTTTAAATAATGTTATGTTTGTATGTTAGCTTGTAATTTGCAAATATTTGTTAGCCAAATATTGTTTGTTTGGATTTCGACAATTCACTCCCACAAAAAAAAAGAAACAAGTTTGACAACACCTGTTGCTGTTGAATTCAGCTAAATTTATTTTTTTGGGGTTGGGGTGTCCTCTGTAGTGAGTTTGTCTATGTGTCAGTCATGTCTGTTTGTCCACAACTTGTATATGACCTAAGGTGAATAAAAATAATAAAAAAAGATATTTTGCGTGAGCCCGTTTGACGTTGACGGGGCGGTTGGTATGGGCAAATAGCACCACAGTTACGTGGGGTATGCAAGCCTCCGCCACATGTCTCATTGTTAACTTTTTTGGAAAAGAAGTGCAGCAATCATTTTTTCATCGTTGATATGCATCTCAGGTTTTCGTGAATTATAGCCTTTTTTATGTTACGTGTAAGTATGTATGTACATATGTCGCGAAGAAAGCACACACACTCAAGTAAATATGTTCCATTTCCATTAGCTGCATATCAAGTCGTCATTGATGGACGAGCCAAACATATGCGGATCGGTGAGATTTGTAACACAAACCTTATTTGTTTTCATTTGAGTTGTAAATGATTTTCTCTTTATTGAGAGATATTGATTTATATATACGTACAAATATGTATGTACATATATTTCTACAGAATACCATAAATCTTAAAGTGGACATTTAATATATCTAAAATCTATTGGGACTTTTATAAGGGGAGATGAATACTGAACAGGTTGAAACATTGAGCTTAAATACCGAAAAATTGGGTCCCATAAAATGGGGGACTACAAATCGTGAACCGATATTAATAACCTGTGGTAGAAACATTTGCCGCCTAATGAGAACATGAATTAACAAATTAGGCCCATTTTTCTTTTAAGAATATGCTCAAAATCTTCAAAATAGCAAAATAGCGAAGTGTCGGTATATATCCTGT
This sequence comes from Musca vetustissima, assembly GCF_032173495.1. Lineage (NCBI taxonomy): Eukaryota > Metazoa > Arthropoda > Insecta > Diptera > Muscidae > Musca > Musca vetustissima. The sequence continues at coordinate 121,476 of NW_026880195.1, forward strand.
ACCCTGAAACTTGAACCAATATTGGTAATTTTTGGTATGGAGATTTTCTATCCACTGAGATTCCAAAGAATAAAATTGCAGATAATTTGTTTGAAAAAAATGCGAACAAACTCCGCAAAAATTACAAAATCTGAGAGGTAGCCTTAAATGGGGGCTATGGGGGGTCCCAATCCCATTCCGGGTTTACAAAAAATTTATTTTTTTATTTCATATGGCCCTATAACTTCTCAAGAATGTCGCTATAAAATTTCAAGTGAAAATCATAAGAACTCTTGAAGATATATCCGACTTATTGTGTCAGAATCAAGCGACGACAACAGTCTTTCTCAAAATGTAAACGAGTTTTTCTCGAAACAGTTTTTCTTCAAAAACTATAAATTCTATCGGTTCCAAATTTTATCACGTTATTCTTGACCTACATAGCTATCGAATCTGTAAAGGATTTCCCAATTTTGTGCTCGAAAACAAGAGATTTCCAAAAATATAATTATCCTAGATCCGCCATTTTGCTAATTTCCGAGCGAAGTCAATGATCGTAGTTCATATCAGAGTCAGATATGTAGTATTTTTAATTACATTGAAATTTTGCAGCCCTTATATGGGTATCATGTCAAAACATGGACCTAAATTGAAAGCTTACTGCGCAGAACACGAAATGTCTAATTACTGCCACATCGGTCGAAAAAAGGCTTTTATGGCCATGAAAATAGCTAACATGGGGCGGAACCTTAATTGAAAGATACCGACCAAGAACCTGAGATGTCAAATTACTGCCCCTTTTTTGTACGGGGCCGATACGTTTATATGGATAATATGTCGGATCTTGGATCTATATTGAATATTTCTGAGAACGTTTTTTTTATTTACCAAGGATTATGCATAATTACTATTAAAATACGGGGAATGGCGTGGAGGAGGATATATCCGAACATGGACCTATAGTGAACATTTTTTGTGGAGATATTTCTAACCTAGCAATTACACAAAATTTCAATTTACCTACCACTATTAAAAAATACATAATATGTGGGCTATGACAGAAAATACACCTATATTGAATTTTTTGATAAGGTGTTTACCTACAAAGTTCACGGAATGCAAATTGTGGCCACTTCAGTTGGAAAATCCACCTCGGGACATCAGCATACTAAAATTGGGGAGGGAAATTTATATGAAAAGCTATACCAAAACATGGGAAAATGCGCCTAAGACCATTAAAATCCGAAAATGGCGCGGAAAGCTTATATGGAGGATATATCCGAACATTATCTACCAATTTCGGATTATCAAAGTATTAAAATGGGTTGGGAACCTGAAATAGGGGCTATGTCAGAAAATGGATATTGTTTTTTTTTTTTGACGAGGTATTTGAAAAATCCGCCTAGGAACATCATAATACTAAAATTGAATCGAGGCCTTTATATGAGAGCTATGCAAAAACGTCTATAAAAATATACATTATATCTGAAATTTATTACCCACTGATACATGGATCTAATTACTATATTTTGATAGTGTTACTAATAATTTTTCTTCAAAATGTTTTCTTTATCTAAAAATAGAATTAATTTTGGTGCACTATTAAGATTCGTCTTAAATTTCAATATTAGACTCAAAATTTACTCTCAAATGAATCTCTCTAACTCATAACCTAATAATAACAATTGTTAATTAGTAGTACAACTAGGCACTTGCTTAATGTTATACATAACATACGTACATACATGTATAATAGTTGCATACTACTACTACAACGAATATATGTGTATCGGGACAAGTTTATATAAATTTGTTAGTGATTTCACAGCAAGTGCATTCGTCCGATCGTCATCACGATCATCAACGTTGTTACTGTTTGTATGTTATCTCCATCCACCATATGAGTGTAACAGCGGAAAAGTGAAAGTTTTCTCTTTTCTTTTCTTGTTTTTCTTCATATTTCTATATATGCCATTCCGTCCACAAGTCCAAATAAAATCTAACAAAATATGCAACATCATATCCATATATCACACTTAACTGATGTGTGTTTTTGTGTGAGTGTGTATGTACCAAAAACAACAACACAACGTATGTACTTATACGTCATTGTGTTCATTGTTCGGAGTACGGTGTTGATGATGATGACGATGATGGATCAGTTTTAATGATCACCAGTTATTTGCCTTATATATCGTATTCACTTTGTGTGACATGAAAGTGAATATTATGGCGTTTAAACACGCACCCCCAAAGTGCAGCAACAAAAATGCAGTTATAAAGTGAATGTTGTTGTTTTTCTACTCATATTTTTTTGTCTAGTGAGTTAGTTTGTATATAATTAGAAGATAAATCTGTCTAGTACTTGGGAGACCTTATTAATGGATTCTATTGGGACAGAAACAGACAGGTGTGAGGGTCTTTCGTATACAACCAATTTATTTGTATGAGGTAGAGAGTATAAATTAAATTTGTCATTCCGCCGTTTGCAATCCCTCGAAATATTCACCTGAGATCATATAAAGTTTATATATTCTTGATCAGAATAAAGCAGGCGATATATCGCTTCGGGATTTCGACCGCAAACGGTAGCCCCTAATTTTAAAGTTTTTTTGTGCACACATTTTCAACCTAATCAGCTGTAATTTGGTAGATACAAAATGTTCCTTGACCGCATTCACTAGAATGGCGTCTTCTTTTTATTTCATCATCATTCTTCCTTCGTTACATATGAATCTTATGATCTAATTGATAGTCGGTAATTTATTACATGGTTGTATTTTGACAATTATGTCAATCTAAACAAATCTACTACAGCTTGGCCAACCTGACGGTTGTGACCGACCCGGTCACCCACGAATTATACTACTTACATTCTACTATACACAATACAATTCAATATTGGTAAGATCAGCCCTAGGTGCCCCTACGCGAGTCTTCAGATTTCCAAGGCCTTATATTGCAGGCTTCGATTACACTATCGTAAGGCATTTGTGTGATCTGGCAGTTTTTAATATCTTTTATCACATATCGGTCATTCGGAAGTACTTTGCTTACTACATAAGGGGTCCAAAAAGTTCTCCTCTAGGTATTCTGTTAACTTATCAATTACTTCCCAAACACTCCAAACAAAACCTTACTTGGCGTATCACCAATTGATCGTATTATTAAATGCAAATTCCACCTTGCTTAAATGTTTGGCCCAGTCCGCATGTGCTACCGGTTTACTGAGTTTTGCTAACATTCCCACCAATGTCCTATTCCCACGTTCAACTTGACCGTTTGCTTGAGTTGAATGTACGGCTACATTCACATGGTCTATATTCCTTTCTGTCAGATACTCTGTAAATTCTTTTGACGTGAAATAACTTCCTCGATCCGAAATATACCAGATAATATTTCCGGTAGCCCTCATACATTGGTACCAACCATATTCGGTATTTTAGGGGGTTTCAGCCTATGGTTTACGGAGGCCATCGAAATTACACACATGTTTTATTATTCGCTTTATATATGGTATATATTGTTGTCAATGAGGTTTCGGATTTAATGTCAAATCAAATCGGTTATTCAATTCGCTTCAAATTAAATAAACAAGTTTATAAAATTTTGACCATTTGTGGGGGAGGTACCAGAAGGAGTTTGATTTTGGCTTGGTAAAAATAATTGGCTGTGGAAAGATTGGTCCAAATCGGATATTCTTCAATTTGATTAATATTGAATTTCTATACATTGAAATTGTTGACTCTTTGTGGGCGAGGTACCACAAGGAGTGGACCGATTGGTCCCATCTTCGATCTTGTTCTAGGCTCGACAATGATAATCGGTTGTCTAAGTTTAATTCAAATGGTCAGCTATTGTATTCATATATATTGAGAATTTTGCCCATTTGTGGGGGAGATACCAGAAGGAGTGGACCAATTGGTCCCAACTTCACGTTTGACTTAGGCTTGCCATAGATAATAGTCTGTGCGCAGTTTGGTTCAAATCGGACAGTCCGTTCTCATGATATTGCAAAATTGATTTTAAGCACAATGTTGACCATTTTGTGGGGGAGGTACCAGAAGGAGTGGACCTATATTAGTCATTTTCGAACTTGAACTAAGTTTGGTAGAAATATTATCATGTGTAAAATTTGGATGAAATCGGTTACTCGCTTCGAGAGTTATTGTGTGCACCAGCTGGCCAGACAATCGGACGGACATGTGTAACAAATTGTCTGAAACGGATTTGGTCCAAAGAAAAATGGGGTCTAAAACTAATATTTCGATGAGGCACATTCATATTTCGGCATTTTGAAGGCTTTAGCCGCATTTTCCCACCGATGTGACTGTAACATTATTTTTTGGAGTATGAACAATCCGATTATACATAATGCAATAATATAGTCACAATATAACATAGAGCTTTGCAATTTTGCACATACATTGTTATTGAAAAATTTTATACATTCTATTTGGTATAGGTAAACGTTCGGTATTTTAAAGGCTTTAGCCGCATTTTCCCCACCGAAGTGCCTGTAATTTGATATTTCGCTTTCTTGGCGCGTACAAAATTTCTGTATGTCTTGACATAATCTCCATATAAATATCCCGTCTCATTTTAAGTAATTTCATGCTCCTGGCCTAATTTTCTAACCGTTTTTTCATTTTTCGAGAACCGACTCCAATAACTGCTTTAAAAACTCATATTGGGTTCGGTGGTAAACATATTCACTTTCTTTCTCTCACTGAAGTAATGATAGGGTACACATCGCACATTCTATTGTTTTTCTTATGCTGATGAGAGAGAGAGAGGGAGAGATATAGTGAGAGAGGGGGAAGGGGAGTTTGTAATTTCCCCCCACTAGTTGTTTTCATTTTTGTTTTAATTAATTACGTGAATTTAATTTCATATGAATTTATTTGTTTGTTTAACACCATAATGGTAGTAGTAGTAGTTGTTGTAGAAAAAGTTATTGTTGTTAAAACTACAACAACAACAAACATACAAAAAAATATTTTAATTTAAAGTTAGTTCGTTCGTTCATTGGTATGTTAAACATGTGTTGTGTTTAATTAGATTTTAACGGCTGAAGCAGCAGCAGGTTGTGGCTGTTTGGCTACATAGAACAACAACAACAAAACAAAAACAAATGGTAATTTATAATCATGATGGTGATAATGATGATGTTGAAGATGACTGATATACACACCGACATATCTATGTATGTTAGTAGTATAATGGCTTAAAATGATTTAAGCCAAACTAAGTAACATATATGTACATATGTTTGTGTGTATGAAATGTATTAGCTTAGTTTTTCTATTTTCTTCTTCTTCTTCTTTTTCGTCGATTGAGTCACAGTGAGTTTCAAAAGAGAGAGATTTTTGCTGAAATGAAGTTTAATATATAGTCCGTCCGTCCATTCGTTTAATCTTATCTGCAAAATATGATTTTTTTTTGCTTTAAAATTTGACGACTGATTCATTGTGATAAATTTTAACATTCGAAAGGTTGTGTCTGTCTATTCGAACTAAATGCGGGTATGATTCCGACAACTGTAACGTCCGAATCCAAAAATTCCGTAGATATTCTAAAGAGTATATTTGTGCCTCAGATATGAACTAGGATTGATAACATTGCACAAATATTAACCAAATGTAATTTTTGATTAATTCCCTTTTTTACAAAGAATCCTTGTTTAGAAAATAAAGAAGATCTTTAACGATTACATTTATCCTAGTTCATACGATAGATATGTATGTTCAGTATAATGTGAAAAAAATTTGAACGGATTGAATTATTAGTTTTTGAGAAAAAGGCGTTTAAAGTTTGATAAGCTGCCGTCGCTTGATGCTGATACAATAAATCGGCTATATCTTCAAGAGTTGTTGAGATTTTCACTTGAAATTTTAAAGGGACATTCTTGTATTAGTCAGGTTCGAATTAAATAAATAAAATCGATCGTGACTTTTATAAGGGTGCTCTGTCAGACAATCTGGCTGGAAAATTGGTCTAAAACACTGAAGATTTGGGGGTAGCTATATATGAGGGCTATATCAAAATGTGGACCGATATTGATAATGTTTTGATGGGAATATTTGGCACCCATGAGAACCAACAAATAAAATTAGAGCTAATTTATTTAAAAAAAAAAAAAACTTCGCAAAAACCGATTTATGGGGGTTACCGCCATAGGGGAAATATTGAGATTTTATACCGAATTTAAGTCAATTTGGTTAAAAGTGTACATATATCTCTCAAAATGCTGAAAGTTGGCAGTTCTGTACATGAGGCGAGCATTCAAGACATTTAAAATTACGCGGAACTTTTAGATGGGGGCTATGTTATTGTAAATTATCTGTCAGTAGGTGGTTTTCTTTTGGGAAAATTAAATTCCTATACCTATTTACACGGCATACCGAACGAGAATTCAGACAAGGTGACAGTTTGTCGTGTGATCTTTTTAACATCCTACTGGAAAAGGTCTACGCCGATGACAACGATATAATGGATCGAACATTGCGAGCGGTAACAGCCACCTTTGAACAAATTGAAAAGGAGTCTGCCAAAGTGGGTCTGGCAGTAAACGTCGAGAACACCAAGCTGATGGCTTGGGGTCGATCTGGGTACGGGCCGATCTGCGTCGACGTTGAATATCGGCGTCGAATGAACCACGAGCTTTACAATTTATACGCGGACATCGATATAGTCAGTCGTATTGAGCTGCAGCGACTACGGTGGCTAGGCCATGTTGTGCGGATGAATTAAAATGCCCCAGCTCAAAAGGCATATAAAAATGAGCCTACTGATGGTTCCCGTAGAAGGGGAAGGCCACGAATTAGATGGAAAGATCAAGTAGAAAACAACATCTTGGAACGTGGTCTTCCAAATTGGTGGACTTGCGCACAAGAACGACGCGCTTGGAAATCTTTTTTAAGCTCGGCTTATGGAAACACCTTTCTGTAACAAGCCAGCTAAGTAAGTAAGCTATATTATTGTAAATTATCTGTCAGTAGGTGCTTATCTTTTGGGAAAATTAAATTCCTATACCAATTTACACACAGGTATTATTATTTTTATTGAGAGGTACCAAAGAGAGTGCAACGGTGGTTTATTACAATTTACAATGTTTTTTTTTTAATCGGACGTTCAATTCGCTTGATATTAGATTAACAAATTTCAAAAATGTTGAAGCTTTGGGGGAAGTGCCTGAAGGACTAGACACACGGGTCCTATCTTCGGACATAATCTATGTTCGGTAAAAATATTACGTTGTGCAATGTTTCGATGAAATATTTTCAATATTTTCACCCTTTGTGGCGCAGGCACCTAAAGAATAATAAAAGGATAAGCTAATTAAGCTACTGGGCTCTACCGATTTATAAAGGTTCTAATCCTTTTCCTTTTAAATTTTAATAATTCATGAAAAAGAAATATATTTTTTAGCTATTTTAATAATAGGAACTTTAATTGTTATCTCAGAAAACTCTTGAATAGGAGCCTGAAGAGGTTTAGAAAAAATAATTTGTTGGCGTTGCGTAAGCTAATAGCTTATTCTTCAATTAATCATTTAGGCTACATACAATAGAAATATTTGATTATTATATTTTTTTATTATATACTTTTTTTTAACTTTTTCTATAGTATTTATGTTTAATATATTTAAGATTTCTTATATTAATAAATTATTTTCATAATTTTGCTATGAAAAAAGTATTAAATTTTTCTTATTTATTATCGGTTCGAACGATATTATAAAATTTAATTTCAGCATATATATATATGGTCAATATATAAATATGGTCAAATATTCTGGGGAAGGTACACGAAGGAGTCGATCGATATTCCCCATTTGTCAATCGCCTTCAAATTGTCTGAAACGTATTGTGTCTAAGGAAACATGGGGTCTAAATCCAATATTTGGATGAGCACATTTTTGCCGTATCAAAGCCATAAGGCTGAGGACATAAAAATTATGCATATGGACAATTTTCAATGTAGGTACAGGTCGCCATATAAAGGTCGCGGATCATTTTAGCAATTTTGATGATTATGAGCACATTTAGCAAACGATTAAAGACCTCTAGAAGGAGTTTAAACCCCATATTTCGATGGTTACAGGGTAAGTATGTTTATTGCCTAGTCGTCTGTTCATCATCAGCCATAAGGCTGAGGACATAAAAATTATGCATATGGAAAATTTTCAATATAGGTATAGGTCACCATATAAGGTCCCGGATCATTTTAGCAATTTTGATGGTTATGAGCACATTTAGCAAACGATTAAAAACCTCTTGAAGGAGTTTGAACCCCATATTTTGATGGGTATAGGGTAAGTATGTTTATTGCCTAGTCGTCTGTTCATCATCATGTATTCATCATCTTCTGTGAGATACACTTCACTCAACGCAGAATAACAAATGAAAGTAGCAAATTTATAGACAAAGTTAGCTACATAATTTAGCTGAGTCGGTTGTTCGAACATTTACTGCTGCCATGGCTTAAGCTAAAATGCGATTTTTTTGCAAAACAATGCGAAATAAGAAAAAAAGCATGAACAAGTGGTAGTAGTAAAGATAAAAAAGCAAATACAAAATGTGAAATTAAAAGAAAACTATGTCACACGCCAACCTGAAGAATTAGCTGTAGCATAAAATAGTAGCTTGGAGTAGTAGTAGTAAGTACACTTTTGCTGCAGCAGATCGAATACAACAGATTTCCATTGCCGCAAAAACAAAACGTTTTCGAGTGAAGAAAGCCAGTCATCAAGTCGAGCAAAACGCATTTTCAAGTAAAATATACACATAAGTATGTATGTTTGTAACAAAAAAGAAAAAAAAAAAATAGTGTGGATGATGATGATGTGGAAGCCTTTGAAGTGTTGAATTGTCGCCATGTCATGTATGTAGTATGCATGTTCGCAGTGACCGGCCACGGGAAATATACAAAACTTTGCTAGAGGTGGCTTGTGATTTTACCTATAGTTTTATATGTTTGTATGTTGTTTTTGCTTCTCTGATAAAGGATAGACTATTTAAATCCATTTAATGAGTTCTGTTTTAATTGTATTAAGAAATTGTTTAACATTTGGGAATTGTTTGTTGATATCTATGCGCTAAAAGCTTCAGCATGAAACCGGAGACCTACTTATTGTAATCGCAAAGCTGAACGAACAAACGAACGGTGAGTGAACTTTGTGGTCGGTCCCACAGATAGATAGGTAATGCGTTACACATTTTATTTCACTGTTTTCAATCTTGCCACCGCAATCTTGATTTGTCTCTTCATCTTTTTATTTGGTATTTATACGCAGTTTAATGTTTTCCTGTTTCAGACGTCTAGGTTAAAGTTACAGTTTGAAGCTGTTTACGTACAAGTTAAAGACAACATAAAACAACAAAAAATGTCGTTAAGCTCGATTGGGTCGAACTTCTTACACTCTGCACCATGAGGTGGGAATGTCCCTAAATGTCCCGATCTATTGTGTTCGCATTGACGACAAGTGTTTTTCAAACGTTAAACACTTCCTCGATCGTTATCGTTGAGGGCACTATAACTCAAAAACCAATAATCCAATCGGTTCCACATTTTAACACGTTATTCTGTACATATATAGCTATCGCATTAACTAGGATAAAAACAATTCGTCAAGATCTTCCATATTTTCTAAACTCGATTTGTGTACAAAAATAGGGAATTTTTCAAAAATTTTATTTCATATTTCCGCCATTTTGTTAATTTTTGTGGGATGTTAATAATCCTAGTTCGTACCAGAGCCAGACATGTACTTTTTTCGGATGCCGTTGGAATTTTTTGGAACAGTCGAAAAGAAAGGACACCCTGAAAGGATATTGGAAAACCTTTTCTCAGGTTTATAGAAGATATTGTGAAAATATTCTTTGTATCGAATAAGCTCTACAGTGTTTTTTTTATAGATGATATAGTAAAGTGAGAGGACCTATCTATAGAAGAGCTTCTGAATGACTTTTCAGAGATGATAGTGTAGAACTATTCAATCACTTTTTATTTCTAAAAAAGCGTTTCTATCTTCTATTTGTCTAAAAATTAGAGCTAGATCGTTACCCAACGAACTAGTTCAAAGTAACCTTTTCACAAATGGAACCATCGGTACTAGTTCCTTTTGCCCCAGCAGTTAATTTTTGCTCACGTTTTCCTTGTTCCTTATGCTCCACAATCGTTCATCTAAATCTTACCGTTCATTGACCAAATTAACACAATGAACAGTTGAACAAAAATGCAACTCTGAGACTAAATGAATAAACAAGATCGAACCGAAAAATAACGAAGCGCTCTATGAATAAAACGTTTTCTAGATTTTTAAGCATATACAATTTTTTATGCCTTCAGTAGTTCTAATTGTATTTTAGAGCGACTTCTAGAAGACCAATTATATGTTCTGTCTTAAAATTTCCTTCCAATAAGAGCCGGATCGTTCCCCACCGACCTAGTTCAAAGAAACTTTTCCACGAAAGGAACGATCGGCATTAGTTCCTTTTTTTGCTCTCGTTTGCCTAGTTCCTTATGCTCCACAATCGTTAATCTATATCTTACCGTTCACTGACCGAATTAACTCAATGAACAGTTAAACAGAAAGGAACTTTGAGACTAAATGAATGTCAATATTCGAATCGATAAATAACGAACCATTCTATGAATACAAGTTTTCTAGATTTTTGAACATAAAATAAATTTTGGATGCCTTCAGTAGTTCTAATAATACTCGTTTTGCCTAGTTTCTTATGTTCCATAATCGTTTATCTAGATCTTACCGTTCATCGATCGAATTAACTCTATGAACAGTTGAACAAAAATGAACTATGGAACCAATTGACAGAGCAAGCTCGTACCGAAAAATATTGAACCACCCAAGGAACCCTTCCTTTAATAAAACGCTTCCTAAACTCAATAAAATTTACACAAGTTTCTCTATCAAATACTGGAGGATCAAACAGGGCTTTAATATGGTCGTTAACCAGAAATATGATTCCTTTAAAGCTTTCAAGGCTAAACAGAAAGTTTTACCTCGTGCATCACAGCCAGTATTCTTAAATAGATGACATAATTTTTCTATATCACTCCGACGAACATTGTTAATATATACAGCCGAAAAGAAATCATGTAAGAATGTATACAGAAGAGTTGTGTAGTTCCGGAACGAACTAAATTATTAGAACGATTCCGATAAAGGAACGATAGGAACTAGGTCCAGTTCTTTAGTTCCTTTATAGATCTCGTTCTATTCACTGTTATCGTTTCTTCAATCGTTCTGGTTCGTTTCTCAGATGATTGTTTGTTTTTTTTATCTATCAACAAACCAACATGGAATGAAAAAAAAAAAACAAAACAAAAAGAACGAAGAACAAGAGAGGTTCAAATGAACTCACTAGGAGTCTGAACTAGATGGAGCAAAGGAGCTATATTAAGGAACTAGTTCCTTTTTAAAAATGAAACAAGAACGATCGATCCGTTCCGTGAACTAGATTGCCCAACTCTAATAATTAAGCATTCCATCTAATACCCTGAAGTTTTGAAAGTCTTCTTTAAAGTATTATGTTTATAGATAACTTCAAGATTTATAAAAGATTATTTTTATTCAGCAGTGCACTAGATTATTTGTTTTTTTTTTTCATACATACCTTGGTGTGCAAGAATGCCAGACTCTTGTTGACATTTTCGATTTTATGGACACGCATGCGACCATTATTTGGCTTTCCCAGCTTTTCACCGGATATGATTTCAAGTAATTTTAACAGTTTGACGCCATCTGCTAAATCCGTAAACAGATCTTCGACCTCTAACTTTGCCTGGAAATTGTAGAGAGAGGGGGAGCGATTGAAAGAAAAATATTTCGATTAAAACATGTAAGTAATACAATAAAAAAAAAATTGTCAACTGGCAATCAATTTTGCAAAATAATTGCTTTGATTGATTTAAAACAAGAAATAAAAAATATAAACAATTGATTGCATATTTTTGCGTCCAGAGACGACGATAACCACCGATCGATCGGCCGTCCACATTCCAAACATACATACCTTTACCAGAAAGGAATTCATCCATTTTGTGAAGGTCTTCTTTTGTATGTGCAGACGTTCCTCTTGCAAAGTTTTAATTCGTTCATTTTCGAATTTCATTATGCCATCGCGTTGTGTCATGTTGGCTGTGTTGCGACTCGTCTGTGATTGCAATGAATAACCGCCCGGTTCATATTGTGATGCTGTAACCAAAACGGAGAAGGAAAACAAACATTAATAAAATGTGTGAAATGTTGATGGTGAATATAACAAATAAATTGCAATGAAAAATATATTAAATATTTATAAAGAAATAATTGCCAAATTCAAAAAATAATAACAATTCATTTCCATTTTAGCAAGTTTAAAAAAAATATTGGAATTATTTTAGTTCAAAATCCAACCGATGTTAAGTAGCTAAATTCGAAATCGTTTATACGGTACCATTTATAACGACATATCGGTTATAACGACTTATCCAAAGGTAACAACTTATCCAAAGGTCTGCCTTTATTTTGATATCGTTTATAACGACATATCCCCTATAACAACCTATTTCGCCGGTTCCTTGGCCGTCCTTATGAGCAATTTCGACTTAGTTCCAGCACTAGTTTTAAACCGTACTAGTACCAAGTTTTACCCTAAAGTAATGCAAACGTAACCAAGAAGAAGACACCTACGATCCCAAAGAAAAAAAACTACAATTTTTTTAAACCAAAACAATGGAGAGAATTCTTAAAATTTTATTTTCGAAAAACCAACAAAACCTCGTTTTGAACGATTTCTTGACAACAAATGAACCGTTATTCTTAAAAAATGGTAGTGAAATTCGGTTTGGAAAGAACCATTCTCATTGTGACCTTTTTTCCAGAAGCTGTTCGCTCTGCAAAATAAACTAGGTGTTTACTTTGGTTCCATTTTGTTCAATAGTTTCTGTCGTTCGCGGTGGAACTAAAAGAACGCAAAAATGAATGAATATGATATCCTACAGAAGGAACTAATTGAGCGGAAGCAAAAAATTAACGTCTGGAACAAAATGAACTTATTGTGATCGTTTTATTGAGAGTTGGGAAATCTCGATCTTCTTTGGTTCGCATCGCAAAAGGAACTAGATGAAGAAATCCAGTAGAGGGAATTAATTGAGCCATAGCAAAAAATGAATGTCTAGAGCAAATTGAACTTATTGTGATCGTTTTAAATAGGTGAGATATCTCGTTCCTAAAGCGGTTCGAACTTTGAAGTATTTCGCTTCGCAAAATAATCAAGGCCATTTATTTCGTTCACTGGTATACGTCAGAGTTCATTCAGTCAATTCTGTCGTTTGAGCTTCTTCTTCTAGGTGGAAGTAAAGCAAAGATAAGTTCTAGATGAACAATTGAAGGAAAAGGAACTAGCTGAACGAAAGACTTGACCTAGTACCGATCGTTCATTTTGCGGAATAGTCCATTTGAACGGGTCTGTTCCGGAGTGACTGTAGTTTTAATGAAAAATTTTAATGAATATATGGTCTGTTCCAGTACTATTTAATAGTAAAGAAAAAGGGAAACATTTCAAAATCGCTCTCTGAGTACTACTTTGTAGATTTAGTATATTCTTTTAGGTTCTGGAATGGAACTAAAGTCTTTTAAAAAAAGTAAAATTTTATTTAATTTAAATCATGGCATAATTACAGAAGGAAGTCTCATTTGAGAATTTTACAATGGCAACCCTTTTTAATTTGGAACTTATCTATCAATTTGAAATAATATGAAAAACCAGTGAGCGGAACAGTTATTTATACTCTTTCGAGTCGAGCTTAATGATCTAAGTTTTGCAATGAAAAGGAAAGCCATATGGTGGGTACGTAGGTTCTTCTCCTGGCTTTCCTTTTCATTGCAAAACTTAGATCATCAAGCTCGACTCGAAAGAGTATAAATAACCACTTAAAATTTGTATTAGTTTAAAGGTCAGCCACTCCTCTTGGATATACTATCAACTTCTCGGGTCTATGTCCTTCAGAGGTAAATCTATACGCTATAGAATACAAATTTTGTCATTTTTCACAAAAAGTCAGGGTCCATTTGACCCGCTAAATATTGAGCGATCGTCATTAAAACAGGCATCCTTATTATTTGACCCAATCTCCTTCTCCAAGTAAAAAATTATGGCATCTGGAGCCAGAAAATCAGACAAAAATAAAGTTTTTGCTCCATTTCGTCCCTTAAATATTAGCCGATCTTAACCAAAAACAATATGGTTCTTCATTGGCCAGAACCCATCCTACGTGCAAAATTTCGTGAAGATTGGTCTATAATTGTTGCCTGTATCGTGTTTACAAATTATAATGGACAGACCGACGGACGGACACACATGTCTAAATCGACTCAGCTAGTCGAGATATTACGATCGGTATACTAAATGGTGGGTCTAGGACCAATATTTCGCAGCGTTACAAACTTTTGGAGCTGCACAAAGCTATAATACCCTGACAAAATAGTTGTGTAGGGTATAATAAATTCTTTAAATTTTATGTATGTCGATTGGCATATTTTCAATAAATTAAACAAAATATATTTTCTACAAAAAAATCGTTCAGAATATTTATAAATAATAATTTGTAATTAATTAAATAGAGTAATCTCTACCTTATCATGTGTTTTTGAAAGGTGTTTTTCAATTTTTATTTTAACTGTGAGGTAATTTTCTAAAATAAAACCAAATTTTTTTGATAAAAACAAAACAAAAAAATCCCCAAGCAAAAAAAAATCAACTCATTCCTTCATGGTTGACATACAAAAGACGGTGGAGGAACTTTATTTGATTTCTCGTACCCCAGACCCATAGTACAAATAGACGTCATATCTTTGGGTTTGGGTTTTTGACAAATTGAGTTGTTATTGTTTTCGTTTTTCAAGGTTTCCTTAAAAAAAAACAACGATTTAAATTTCATTTTGTAACCTAGAAATAAATTGAAATACCAAACATTCTTATCTTTAGATAAGAGTGTTGGAAACCGAACGACGGAACTATCGCAACAAAATCCAAAAGAGCGAAGCGGTCTATTTTTCCGTTTTGAAATCATTTAGAAATTTGTTTTTTCGTTTTTTTTTTGAGCAGGAAATAAATTCTTAGGGTATTTAGTCACATTACGAAAATGTCTATTAATTAAAGTTTGATATTTTTTTTGAAAGAATAACAATTTGTGGAAACACCATAGCTTAGAGTTGAGATAGTCCATATGGCGGTATGTTAAGGGCATTGGTAATAAATTGTTCTTTGGTTTCATTTTTTCTTTTTGATTTTTTGATAAGAATTAAAGGTTAAATGTTGGCTGTTAGGTTATTCACCTGATATATTTAGCACCCGATATCAAGTGAAATATTTGCTTTCGATTAATAAAGGTGAGATAAATAAACTTACATAGTACGTGTATGGGTATTGAACTGATATTGAATTACAAGGAAAAATAATAAATACGTTCAACTTAAGGTACTTCAGAATAGCGCCTCATCCTATTCTGGCAGAATTAGAAACGTGGTGAAACACAAAAAGGGAAATCCAGTAGGCGTATAACAGAGGTGTTTGAAAAACAGAGGTATTTTTTCAAGGGCTATGTAAGGCGTGAATTTCTGAATAATTTTTTTTTTGGCTATCAAAGGCGTGCATTTTTTAAAGGATTATCAAAAATATGCATCAATTTTATTATGGCTTTTTGAATTATGCACTTTTACCTTCACTAGTCACAAGTCTTAGGGAATAAAAATGGTAAATTTTTTTAACTGACAGATTGACTGTAATTTCATATTATGGATTTTCATTGGCTGGCAAATGTTCCTACTAAAAACCAGTAGGGAAAGTAGTAAAGTCCGGCGGATGTCCTTTACCACTTTGGGTATATTGAACTGATGCATCATAACAGACAGCGTATTTTTGAAGCACCATTAACATGAAATTGGATGAACTAAACGATGTGATCTTTATCTAACTGTGAACCGACTTAGACCAATCCATAAACATGTCATTCTGCAACTTATACTAAATTTTTCATTTGTACAGATATAGAGTCGTTTGTTACAAAGGGACAACATTATGTAAATCGATTTAAATATCAATGGGACACCCGTTGATTATATATCTAAATCTGAACCGATACCAACAAAACTTGACACACGTTAGTTTTTACTAATTTCAGTGCGTTGTGCAAAATTTTGTAGCAATCCGCCTAACTTCGAGTTTTTGGCGCACAATTTACCTAAAATCGGACGAAACTATATGTGGGAGTTATATCTAAATCTGAACCGATTTCAACGAAACTTTACACATGTTAGGCTATTATAACTTCAGAACGTTGTGCAAAATATTGTCGCAATCGGACAAATATTAGAAGTTTGGTGAACCACGGAACAAACTATATATGGGAGATATACATAAATCTGAATCGATTTCGACAAAATTTGGCATACATCAATCTGGACCTAATTCTGTATGCTGTGCAAAATATTGTCACAATCGGATAAATATTTGGAGTTTGGTGCAGATTTTACCTCAAATCGGACGATACTATATATCGGAGCTATATATAAATCCGAATCGTTTTTCTCCAATTTCAATCCGGTTCGCCCTTGCATCATATAAGTGACCTTTGCCAATTTCATCCAATTCGGATCGTAAATGCGACCGTACAATTTGTTTACAATTTAACATGGACAGACGGACGGACATGCCTAAATCGACGTAGAATGTGTTTTTATGCATATGCTACTTTACTGAAAGACATAATACTCCGTACCAAAGTGTGGTGAAGGAATCAACTCTGATCCACATTTTAGTGTAGCCTTCCTCCGAAATTTCGGTATTTTGAGGTGTATTGGGCACATTTTTCAATCGAAATGACCATCATTTTATATTTGAGATTCGAAAATTATCAATATTGTCACAAGTTTCGTGGTACGCTCCATATAACGTAACCTTTCATTATTCAGTATTTTAGGTAGGTTTTTCAATCCAGATCTTCGGTGCTGGTGGGCGCATTTCCGCCTGTGGCTCAGCCACTGTGAGGTAGGCCAATAGGCAGGTACTCACACAAAACTCTTCAAGATACTGTGTGTCAATATTATCAAAATTGGGCCAAGTTTCGGTGTAGGTTGCATATAAGCATTCCACTGATAATTCAGTATTTTTTCCGGATTTTGGACATTTGTTCCGAACGAATTTGCTCTAATTTTATAGTTTGAGGATCTCATTTGGTAAAAAAATCTTCCTACAAACGGTTGTTGATATTGATCCACTATTTAGGAAAAGTTTGGGGACATTTTTGAACCGAATTGCCTGTAAGTAGTAACTTAGGTCAATTTTTTTATTCCTATTTAGAATTTCCATACCTAGAATTTTCAATATTGATCTATTTTTAAGGGTAGCCCCCCATATAACGGTACCTATCAAATTTCGGTATTTTGGGGATTTTGAGTACGTTCACCTACCGAATTTTCTATATTTTGATATTTTTGGATCTCATTATACCTGTTCTGATTTTGATATAGCATCCATATAACAATATGCCAATTTTTTGGTATTTTGGAGATTTCGGTATGTTTGGAGATTTATGATATGTCGTCTTCCACCGGCAGCAATTTACCTTGACGAAATTAAACAGGTTTTTATTCAATTTTCATTATTAATATGAAATAAAATTCCCTTAATTTATCTCTACAACTGAAATTTTTCTTCGAATGCCAAAATAAAATTTCCTATTGAAAATCCCTGCACTAGAAACTCTGTACTTCCGATAACTATTTCCCAAATCTTCTTGATTGGAAAACCATACATAAAATTTTCTTATTATTTTTTTTAATATAATTTTTGTTTCATTTCTTTTCTACATTTTCTTATGAACAAAACAAAAAAAAAAACATAACCTTGACCAAAAATTAAAAAAAGAATAGCAATAACAAAATGTTCCACAACTCTACGAATGCTACTGCAAACAATACGAGCTTTTTTCCACTCCACAAAATGACAAAATAAATAAATAAAAAACAATAAAAAATATTCTAGCATGACGTTATTTGGTGGAAGGCGGGCGATAATAAATGTTAACTAATTAAACTGAAAATTGAAATTGAATAATTTGTAGAGCAAATATTCATATGTGGTAGTGGTGGAGAGAGTGGTTGCTGGGAATTGTGTACATGGGTATGCAATGTCGGTGCGGTATTGTGTGAGTAGTAGAATGCAAACACTTCGCGTTTTCGATTTAATTAGGCACAACAGTTAGAATATGGATGAGTTGTCAGAGTTATAATGTTTTATAATATAGGGTCTTGGAACACTTCTTGTGATCTGTTTACGGAAATATCTATTTGCTGCTTCAACAACGCAAACAAATTAGATACACAGGTCTCTGTAGAGCTCCTAAAAAAAGAGAAATCGTCTATAGGTATTTTCAAGATCAACAAAAGGTCATTCCGCAAAATCGCCAGTTTTTAACTTTTTTCGAAAGAAGAAGTCATAAATATTTGAAATAATCTGTCATCTTTTTTTAATCACAAATTCAAAATGGAAAAAGAGTGTCATTTAAATTTATCTAATGACTTAAATAATAAAAGAGAGACAAAAAACAGAAATTGAAATTTTATCAAACTTAATACAAACAAATAAACTTGAAATTATTTTTTTTTTGTTTTCTTACATAACTTCAAGCAAATACGAATACGTATGTGATGATAAGGCGGCCACGCCAGCCCTTCATTGTTCAGTTCTTTCAGTGTCACACACAACGTACATATTTACTTTCAATTCACACTCATTTTTTTTCATTTCGAATTCATTAATTTCGTCACATGTATTTTCAAACACGGCGGAACGTGTGATTAACTGACAAATATTTTTTTTTTTAAATGCCCAAAAAGAGTAAACTCTGGCAGTATAAATAAACGAACACCCGGTTAAATTAAAATCGGTGTATTTCAATGGAAAATTTGGCAAAATGTTATGGGTGGAGAATTTTTTTTAATAGGGAAATAGGTGTAGCTGTTTTTACCCATTGCCAATAAATTGGGTTTTATAAAAGTTGCAATTATATATACCCAAATAAAATCGGCACATAACATATTATCCTCAGCCTATGACATATTACTCATTTTCTGCATGATCGGTATGGTGATAGATGGATCCCATAATCGAGATAAGTTACTTTATACAATTGTTATTTTATACAAATAATTTTCAGCAAAATTTTAATAATTTTTTTGGGGAGTTATCAGAAGGAGGTATTTTTTTCCTCCAAAGGTCTTACACAAAGCATGGCCATCTTTGTGTGATAGTTTCATTAATCATTGTCCTTTTTCCAGCTAGGTTTATGATTTGTCTGCTGTAACCTGGCCTAGGTTGTGGGAGCGCCATCTATCGCCTAGCGCCTAGAAACAACGGCAACAAAATGTTATATTCTATTAATAATAGACCATATGATTGGAAGTCAAATATATCTTTTTGTACTATATAGTTGGTTAGTAATTTATCCTCCTCATCAGTAAGTTGATAAAACGAATAATCAAACAAAATTTCAATATCAAGCAGCAGCTTAAAATTTAGAGTGGCGATTTTATGAAAAATGAAAAAAAACAATCATTTCCAATTAATAAATGATGACCATGGAATCCTGTTGCTATAAAACAAAACCACAAACTGAATCAGCAATTCTGAATGGAGCTTCAAGATTGAGTAGTTTGAAAAATGATTTCTTCCATTAACAGTAATTCCTGATGTTAATAAAATTTCGGTATTAAATAAATTATTTTTCGTAGTAATCTGTAGTTATGGGTACTCCATTCACTGTGTTATTTTATACAGCTATTTTTTATGAAAGATTTTTACAATTTTCTGGAGATGTAGCAGAAGTTGGGATTTTTCTTTCTTCATTGCGTGTTAGTTTCGTTAATCATTGTCTTCTTTTGTTCCAGCTAAGTAGATAATTGTTCTACTGTAGCCTGTCCTTGGTGAATGCCATCTATCGTTGCCTAGAAACAATGCCTTTTTAAAGTTTATGCATTAGTGTCGCCATTTCCCTAGGGGTGGCGCAATCTCCTATCATTCCTATGATGTGTTATCCTCATGTGTTGATGTTGACGGCGCGGTAGGTTATAAGCTAGGTCGCGGAGCTTCGAATGTATTTCATCTGAATTCTTCAGAAAAATTTTAACCATTTTGTGGGCATCAGAAGGAAGGATTTTTTTCTCCATTTACTTCATCCCGATAGGAGCACATAAAGCACCACCATTATGGTGTGTAAGTGTCGTTAATAATTGTCTTATTGTTCCAACTAAATAGCTGATTGATCTGCAGTAGCCTGTCCTATGTGATGAGAATGCCATCTATCGTTGCCTAGAAAACATGTCTCTTTCAATTTTGTACAGTAGTATCGGAATTTTCCTCTGGATGGCGACATCTCCTATGATTCCAATGATGTCTTATCCCCATGTTGACGCCGATTTTGGTATGTAGGGGGACTCCAAATACATTTCATCTGAATTTTTCAACAAGATTTTAGCCATCTTGTGGGTAGGTATCAGAAAGTGAAATTTTTTCTCCTGTTACTCCTCTCGGGAACTAAGGGCTTCAATAAAACATATCCATCTTTGTGTTTTAGTTTCGTTAAACATTGCATTTTGTGTTCCAGTTAAGTAGATGGAACGTTGTTACGATATCATAACAACAGAGCGAACAATATTAAACATTCTAAGCGCTATATAGCAAGCTTATTAAATAAACAAATATATTTTGAGTGCAGATCTCTGATTTTATTTACATTTTATAAACACATTATGGCGTATTGGCGTTTTTATTGTAAACATGCCTCTGTTATACCTGATTCCCCCTGGATATTTTTTTATAAACTATTTTGTCAAAATGCATTTTGTCGAGTCTTTACGGTTTCTATGTCTTTGTGGTTGCTCTGCTGTAACATTGTTCCAGGTTATGGGAATGTCATCTAGCGCTGCCAAGAAACAATGCCTTATTAACTTGTGTGCAGTAGTGCCGCTATTTTCCAATGGGTGGCGCTATCTTCTATCATTCCTATTTCTTGCTATGTTGGGGGGCTTCGGATGAATTTCATCTGAAATCTTTTTATTCCTGTTACTGCTCGGATGAGGCAAAAGACTTCGACAAAGCATCGCCATCTTTCGTTTGTTAATTTCGTTAATGATTTTCTTTTTCGATTGATGTGGCCTGTCGTATTTGATGGGAATGAAATCTTCCGATTTTTGTACAAAAGTGTCGACAATCTCCTATAGCTGGCGCTATCTCATGTCATTCCTGTGTTGTGTTATCCTCATGTGTTGATGTTGAAACCGTGATTTTTCGCCTTGCTACTTTTTACTCAGATGAAACTACGTGAAAGTTAAGGTTTATGTCAATAGCCCAGCGAAGATTTAAGGCTTCAAAGATAGAATTCGTGAGGCTATCGAAGACATCGGGTGATTTAGTTATGCAAAATTACATGAAGGTCATTACATGACCTATAAGCGTGCCATTATGGCAGCCAATCTGCTATAAGATGGAGTGATCAGAATTTGCTGTCTCTAGAAATAACAATAGGGTTCGCAATATGTAAGATCTATCTTTAAGATGTACATTGCTACAGCTCATTGGATGCTTGGCATTGAAAATGGATTGGTATTTTGGATTTCGTGTTTCGACTTGGCTATAATTTGGTAAATCTTTTCACCAAAAATTACAAAAACTGATCCTCTGTTTTGGGGTAGCATTCATATAAAATGTACTTCCTAGTTTTGGATTTTTTTGGTCATTTTAAACAGGCTTCGGCTTCTCACTAGAAATTTCAATCCTACAAAGAATTATTAATATCGGTCTACCTTTTTTGTTATAGCTCCCATGTAAGGGTACGCCAATTTTTTATTTTAAATGTCCTCCTCATAATGATGGGTACAAAAAAAGTTCGATACGGCTGAAAATAACACATCTTATTTGAAAACACTGTATTTGAAAAATCTAATTGCTTCGAGTGTTGTGTGACAGGTGCTTATAAAAAGGCCAATAAAAAAGGTACGCTCTGTTACTGAATAGCCGTACTTACGAAGTTTTCAAATACAATAAAATTTTCAAAAATTTAATTCCAAAACATTTCACTTGATTTTTTTCACTAAAGATTACTTATTTTTTTGTTCTCAGATTAAATTGGAAATTGAAAGAAAACCTACCCAACGATTGACGCTCATACGAAATGTAACGGCGATATTCATGTCTACTAAAATTTGAACGCATTTTTGCGAATTATTTTTTATGTGTGTTTTTGATATGTTTCTTTGCAATTTTTAAGACATTTGTAGATTTCACTGAAACTTTTGGTTCGTTTTCTCTTCGTGTTTTGTTGTTGGTTTCTATTCGTTTTCACTTTCAAGAAGACGACGACTGCGACGTTGGTTTAACCAAAATTTTCTTTGCTCCGATCTTAACTGCCCGTTTACCGATTAACCACTGACGATCTTGATATTTTCTCGTATTTTTTTCGAAAAGAAAAAAATTAAAGTACTAAAGCTTTTTTAGCAGTCAGCTGAGTTAGTGGTAAGGGTCTTTGGGGTTCGATGGTGGAGAAGGAGGAGGCGGGTGTGAGACGATAATAAGTTCTAATTGGTTTGCGTGTGCTTTTTTTTTTTTGGTTGTGGTGGATAGCCTTAGCTTATCTATGTTAACTGAGTAAAACTTATCGCAAAGATATGAAGTGATAGGGAGAAGTAAATACATGCATACAAACATATATAAATTCACTAAAATCGATGTGAATATGCAAAAGTGAAATATGATTATTTTTTTATATTGTATTCAATTTAATTATAAAAATATAAATATATAAGTTCTATTGCAAAGTAGTTATCATTTGTTGCAGGGAGATCGAGAGAGAGAGAATGGCAGTGAGAAAAAAGTACTTGGAATTTTATCATGTGTATTGTTGATAAATAAAGTATAACAAAAATTTTTATATAAAAATAACCATAACATTTTTTTCGCCTCCTTATCTGTGTGGAACCTCCACGGCCCCTGTTGTTATCTTATCGGCCGATAACAGGTTGATTTATCAAAACCGGGCTGCATCATCAAACATGACTACAGAAATATTTTTGTATTAAATTTATGGATGATTTTTTTGTTATTGTTCGTGTTGTTGGTATTACAACAATGTACGAAACATAACTGACTTATTTTTGCAAAACCTCATTTCAATGAAAATTCTTGTGATTTTTTTTTGTTGTTGGGGAGGAACAATTTTTGGTTTTTTTATAGACATTTTTATTATCAAATAGTTTTATGACCAAGAAATGAATCAGAATTTTTGAGAAATAATGAAATTATTTGCAACAAATTTGTATTTCAATAGATAGACAAAAGGGTCGGGTGTGACTGTCAATTGCAATAAAAATTTCGGTAAAAAAAAAACATTACATTACATTACATGGTATAGTTTTTGTTTAAGCCAAAAACCACAATTTCGACGCGATCATCACGAAATTTTAAATGGAATGCCCTTTACAAATTGCAATGATTCTAGCAGCATTTTCCAACCGATGAATTTACCGCACCTGCAGTGTGGTATAGGTGTATGTATTACAATAGGATTATTTTTTTCCTATCCAGACCAAAGCCAACTGTTATTCTGCACACCATTCTTAATACTCCTGTAGCTGTTGGTCAATTAAGATGTCACATCGTTGACATTGTGTCAATTAAAAAAACACGCACACACACGTTTTTTTGCATTCGATTACATATCCCCGTAAATGCTAAAATGTACGAGGTGTGATAAAAAAATAACGGTTATTTTTAAATTTCTGGAGTTTTGTATATGGGCAATATTGCCAATTTTTTTAACATAGCTGAAGCGGAGGTTCACCCCTTTATAACTCGGGAATTACTTAAGTATATGAAAAAAGTGAATAGTTTTGGGTTAATTGGTCTGTCGTTGCAAACTGTTAATGATATTGACCTCCAAACTTTATTTTGGTGGAAGCTGTGTCTACTTTAATGTAAAAAAATGTGTAAAAACTGTTTGGGACGAACCAGTTTTTTATGATCTCTATCGATTTGTGACTAAGCCACTCATTTCACGGTCTTCGTGTCAAAGTAAAACTAGAAGCCAACAAAATGGGGACTACGCGCCTCACGTATCATTTTTCAAAATTTTAACTGCATCTACCTTCAAATGATACTGACATTTTTAAGCTCGATTTTGAGTGTATTTTTTTAATTTTACTTCTAGCTTTAATATGCCAACAGGAATTTCTAAAAATCGATTATAAGATTATTGTAGTCGCGAATCTGCGTACTTTGATATGTATTTTGTGCATGTATGTAGTATGCACAGCTTCAGAGTAATACTCATCCGATGGTGAAAATTTTGTGCGATCAAATTTCTAAAAAACCTATTTTTCGGGCCAAATTTTTAGATGTATCAACTGAATGGTCAATACGTTTTTTTATATATATATAAAATATTATTCGTGAAAATCCATCTGCTGGAACAGCGGGAACTGGCCTTTCAAAAACACGAAATTTGGCAAAAAATGTTTTTGAAAATATCGCGGATTTTTTTGCGTTTTCTGTGGATCATTTCCGCTTCAATAAATGACCTCATATGGATTTTGATCTTTTTCGAGAAGAGAACTTTAAAAACTTCAGCCGAAAGAGAGATGTACCCAATTTATCTCAAAAATAGTGCCAGCTGGCACATCCATGGTTCCTAATGCACCACATTGAAATCGGTATAGATCGATGTATTTTTTTAGGGTGCATACGAAATCGGATGCGCGCTAATGGCATATGGAGTTTTCGGAAATTATTCGCGTTTTACGAGTTTTTGGGTACTTCAATGCAACATCTAGTACATCTTAGCCGTCAAATGAAATTTCGCAAACTATATATGGATTGGAAGGTAAACTTCAGTACTTCCTGGAAACCGCATGCGCATCAAATGATTTTGAGAATTACGCGATTTAGACGCAATTTAAAATGTATATTTCATTATATTATTTTATTTTAAGATTTATTACTATTTATAGAACCCTAAGATTTATCGGAAGGGTCTTGATATAATCCGCCAGGCGTATACTTATACACAAAAAGTGATTATTATATATGTCAATTTTTCGGCGAAATTCGGGTAAAATAGCAGAATAACTCCAAAATTTTTTTCTGAAATTTCTTGTATAAAATTAAAAAAAAGAAATATGATGAAATTATTTTTTCGAACCAAAAACAAATATTTTTCTTCAATATCTTGTTTTGCTTGTAGGTAGTAAATTTCGGTGTAGACCCCATATAATGTCACCTCCCAATTCAACCAAAGAGCCTTTAATTTTTCAAACCAAATCGTCTGCAATCTAGTATTTTTTTACTCTCATTGGTAACAAATCTCCTTACCAAATGCAATCGTTGACTTGACTTAGGTTTCTATATAACGGTACTCCATATTATTCAGTATTTTAGGGATTTTTGGTACGTTTTTCAGCCAAGGATTCACCATTAGGTAGCAAATATTCCCCATAAAATACCACCTTCCAAATTTCAATATTTTGGACATTTTGTCAATCCAAGAGGCTGTCATATCGTATTTTAAGCTCTCTTTGAATAGCAAATCATCCCATCAAAATTGATGGACATTGGGACACTTTTTGGAGTAGTGCTCATACTTTCCAAATTCCGATATTTCGCGGGGTTTGGACACATTTTTCAAAACAAATTGGCTGTAATTTTTTGTATTCTCATTGGCCAACAATGTTCCATACCAAAAATTATAAATATTGACTCAAGTTTCGGTGTAGGCACTGGTACTGCCTACAAGTTTCGGTGTAGGCACTAGGGTACTGCCTATTATTTGGTATTTTAGGGATATTGGATACGTTTTTCAACCAAAGATGCTGTAATTTAAATTATTTTGAATTACCATTGAGTAGCAAATCTTCCTGCCAAAAATGAACTGAATCGTGGATTTTTTTAAAATACTTTCTCAAGGACTAGAACAAGCATAGATTTTTTATAGAATATTTTTTTTAATGATCAACAGAAGCGTCGATTTTTTAAAGAATATTTTTTTAATGATCAAGCATCAACAGAAGTCTGGATTTTTCAAGGATCAACAGAAGCCTGATTTTTTTCAAAGACCTACAAAGAAGTGGATTTTTGAACAATATATTTTTAAGGACCAACAGAAGCATGGAAAAAGTTCGGATTTTTAAAAGAATATTTGTTTAAAGACGTGAATTTTTTAGAGAATATATTTTCAATAATTAACAAAAGCATGAGTTCTTTTTAAGGATCAACAGAAGCAAAGATTTTTTAAAGAATATTTTTTCAAGAATCAACAGAAGCGTGAATTTCTTAAGGAATATTTTAGAATCAGCTTAGATTTTGTGAACAATACTTTTAAAGCCTCCACAAAAATCCACGCTTAAGATGGTCTTTTAAAAAAACCTCAGAAATTTCTGTATTTTGGGGACTTTTGGCACGTTTTTCAACCGAATTGTTTATAATATATTTTTGGGTTCTCATTGGTTGTCAAAGACCCCCTCCAAATAGTGCAGATGAATATTAGATATTTTAGATTTTCACATTAAGCAGGCGGGTGGAATGGAATGTGTTTGTGGAATGTGAAGGATCCAGATTGCCACGAAATGGTCATAACTGGTGACGAATCATGAGTGTATAGCCCAAACACAAGAAGAAGTCACAAAGGTTTTTTTCCACAAATCCCAAAACTGAAGACACCAAGGATAGCGCATTCTTGCGATTGAGGAGTACATAATTGTTCTGAGTATTGAAAAAATGACACTAGGGCTGGTTTACGCCGGACATATAACTATGGCAGTAGAAGGCCTGTTGTGAGCTCCAGAATGGAAAAAACGTTAAAAGAAGGCATCTTAAGATTTGTGTCTCCATACTTCTAGGAGTTTTGGGTTCTTAGAGAAATCATTTAGTCTTTTTTCATTCACATCCTCTTTGATCGTGCAGTTCGTGAATAGTATAAATTCGCATGAATTGGGTTCGAAGTTTCATAAAAGCTGCACAGTGGCATAGGAAATGTTGCAACGATTTCGCTGGGCAACCCCCTACACGTTCTCCACCTGCAGCTGGCATACCTTAGGGCTACTGCAGCAGTGATAGCTGTGTAGGTTATCTTTGACTCTGACATGCTCTGAAGTACGACATGATTTATTCAAGTGAGAAATCAATTTCTCACATAAATAATTGTGGGAAATTGATTTTGTATCTGTGACATATATGGGCATTTGAAAACGATTATTTCTTTATTTTTCAACAACTTCTGGAACCAATTGGATTAAATGATACCGGTGTTAACTTGGCCATAACTCAATTTAAAACGGCTTATTTTTTATTTTCCATTAATTTTGGGAACCAATTCGCTGAGATAATACCGGCGGTATAGTTGCCCAAAACTCAATTTCATTATGACTAAACCGATAATGCAACGTTTCGAATTTATTCGACGTCTAATACGACTGTGTTCGGCATTTTGTGGAGCCGATGTTTTCAAATTAAATTATCGTGTGAATTTTCTAACGGTGATTGTGTTCACGTGTATATATGTGTATTTTGCCTGTACCTGCTATACGGTCTATAAGAATATCTATATCGATGGCGAATGGACCCATATGCTGAAGACTCTGTGCATGATTAGCAGTGGATTGCAGGTGGGTATGGGGTGTAACAATAATTTGATTCACCATTTCATTTGTTGCATCGATTTAGGGATATGCGAAATTGGTGAATGCCATTTGGAATAAAACGCATTTGCGCTATTTAATGGACGAACTGTACGAGATATACAAGGACTATCTGGATAAAGATCATATCGATTATCGAAGATGTTTGGGCAGGTGCATAAATTCCACCGTAAAAGGTATCCGACTACTGACATTCATATATATTATGGCTGTCGGTTGTCTCATTGTTATGGTGCTGGTCTACCGATTTGCCTTCGATCAACGTATCTTTGTGCTGCAATTTGAAATTCCTCGCGTGGATATCAACACCGAACATGGCTATTTGATTACGAATTGTGTACATAGTGTTTGCATAATGTTTGGGGCCTTTGGCAATTACGCAGCCGACATGTGTTTCTTCACATTTGTCAATCATGCTGTCCTGTTCAGGGATATTCTAAAGTGTAAATTTCGCGATTTGAATGATGTGCTCGAAGAACCCGCAGATGCAGCGGCACGTTGCCATACCTTGATCCAAGATATTTTTCTGTGGCATCAACGCTATATTAGGTTAGTAGTGACCGGATACTTAGTGTCATTTAAACGTTAATTTTTTCGTTTACTTCTTCAGATACATCGAAGTCATAAAGGATAATTATTTTTGGGTGATTGTTGTGGAAATGTCCACAGTGGCTTTCAGCATTGTATTGACTTTGTTTTGTTTGATTTTGGGCAGATGGCCGGGTGGACAAACATATTTGGCTTATTGCTTCATTATGATGTATCTTTACTGTGCCATGGGCAATGTGGTCGAAGTAACGGTAAGCTTTTCATCGAGATCGATAAATGGCATTAACAAATTGCCATTTTGTATTATTTTTGTTTTTTTTTTTTTTTTTTTTTTTGTAGAATACGGGCATTGTTGAGGCCTGTTATAATGAAGTGCTTTGGTATAGACTACCATTGGCGGATCGCAAAATGTTAAAATTTATGTTGATGATGGGCCAAAAAACCGATGGTATCACAATTGGTGCCGTTATCCCTCTAACAATGGCTACCGCTTTGGATTGGACGAAAAAAATCTACAGCATGACCATGATGTTGATCAATTTCTTAGACAAAGACTAAAAAATTTTGTTGTTGTTATTGTGTTTTGAATATAGACTATATGATTTGTTGTTGTGAAGAATACAAGAATGTCCTAAAGTGGACCTTACAAAAAAACTTTATAGTGAAACATGAAGAAATGTCGTTAAGTTTGGACTAGCTGCACATTCAAAATACCTATAACAAATCGGAACTATGCTATGCTAGAAGAAAATTAAATACAGACTACAGGTTCATACAGACTCAGGCTGGAAAATTGGGCTAAGCGGACTAAGAGGATCATACCTAAATCCTGAAAATACCAAAAATTAGGGGCACCATTATATTGGGATTATTTCAAATAGAGGAAATATATTTATAATTTTTGGTAGGAAGATTTAGAACCGAATGACAACCCAAAATATTAAATTAGAAAGATATTCAAAAATATACTTAAAATACCGAATAATGGTAAATCCACGCTTAAAAAAACTGCCAAATTTCGTTATTTTGGGGATTTCGAGCAGGTTTTTTAATCGAATTGGTTTTGGGTTTTCATTGGTTGTCAAGGTCCCCCTTCAAATAGTTCAGATGCATATTAGATATTTTGAATTTCCACCTTATGCTGGAGGGTATACAAATTTCGACCTGAAGGAACTTAAATCCCAAACACAATAGGTTTTCTCACAAACCGTTTAATGCCTATACCATCGATTGCATCTGATTTTTTCCCTTTCCCAAAACTGAAGACACCAAGTAGAGCGTTTTATTGCGATTGAGGATTACAGAATTGTTCTGAGTATTGAGCTTAAACAGCGGGGTGGCAGTGACAGGTGTGTGGGTTATCATTGACTTTGACATGCTCTGAAATATGTCATGATTTATTTATGTGAGAAACTAAGTTCTCACATAATTAATTGTGGGAAATCGGTGTTGTATCTGTGACTCATATGGGCTTTTGAAACAGGTTATTTTTTTATTTTCCAATAGCTTCTGGAACCAATTCGCTGAGACAATATCGGTGGCATAGTTGTCTAAAACCCG
The DNA here is from genome assembly GCF_032173495.1 of Musca vetustissima. NCBI lineage: Eukaryota > Metazoa > Arthropoda > Insecta > Diptera > Muscidae > Musca > Musca vetustissima. The sequence continues at coordinate 151,315 of NW_026880195.1, forward strand.
ACTTCATTATGACTAAACCGATACTGCAACGTTTCGAATTTGTTCGACGTCTAATACGAATCTGTTCGGCATTTTGCGGAGCTGATGTTTTAAATTTAAATTATCGTCCGAATTTGTTAACGGTGATTGGGTTCACGTGCATATATGTGTATTTTGCCTGTACCTGCTATACGGTCCATAAGAATATCTATATCGATGGAGAATGGACCCATATGCTGAAGACTCTGTGCATGATTAGCAGTGGATTGCAGGTGGGTGTAACAATATTTTGAGGCTACTCTTTATCTTATTTGTTGCATCATCGATTTAGGGCTATGCGAAATTGGTGAATGCCATTTGGAATAAAACGCATTTGCGCTATTTAATCGACGAACTGTACGACATTTACAAGGACTATCTGGATAAGCATCATATCGATTATCGAAGATGTTTGGGCAGGTGTATAAATTCCACCGTCAAAGGTATCCGACTGCTGACATTCATATATATTATGGCTGTCGGTTGTCTCATTGTTATGGTGTTTGTCTATCGATTTGTCTTCGACCTGCGTATTTTTGTACTACAATTTGAAATTCCCCGCGTGGATGTCAATACCGAACATGGCTATTTGATTACGAATTGTGTACATAGTGTTTGCATAATATTCGGAGCCTTTGGCAATTACGCAGCCGATATGTGTTTCTTGACAATTGTCATTCATGCTCTCCTGTTCAGGGATATTCTAAAGTGTAAATTTCACGATTTGAATGAGGTGCTCGAAGACCCCACAGATGCCGCGGAACGTTGTCATACCTTGATCCAAGATATTTTTCTGTGGCATCAACGCTATATTAGGTTAGTAGTGGCCGGATACTTAGTACCATTTAGTAATTTTGAACGCTATGTTTTTTTTCTCTTACATCTTCAGATACATCGAAGTCGTAAAGGATAATTATTTTTGGGTGATTGTTGTGGAAATGTCCACAGTGGCCTTCAGCATTGTATTGACATTGTTTTGTTTGATTTTGGGCAGATGGCCGGGTGGACAAACATATTTGGCCTACTGCTTCATTATGATGTATCTCTACTGTGCCATGGGCAATGTGGTCGATGTAACCGTAAGCTATCCATGGAGATCAAGATATAACTCCAGGACCAAATGGGATTAACAAATTGTCATCTTGTACACTTTTTTTATTTTTGCAGAATGATGGCATTGTTGAGGCCTGCTTTAATGAAGTGAATTGGTGTAGTCTGCCATTGGCGGAACGCAAAATGTTAAAGTTTATGTTGATGATGGGCCAAAATACCGACGGTATGACAATTGGTGCCGTTATCCCTTTAACAATGGCTACCGCTTTGGATTGGACTAAGAAAATCTATAGTATGACCATGATGTTGATCAATTTCTTAAACTAAGAATACAATATTGGGTTGTTGTTGTTGTGTTTTGAATATAGACTATATGATTTGTTGTTGTGAAGAATACAAGAATGCCCTAAAAAAACTTTATAGTGAAACAAGAAGAAATGTCGTTAAGTTCGGTCAACTTTATCTGGTACCATCGCAAAAAGGGTTACAATTTTGAAAACAGTGCAGATTTCATATGAAGGGTGCGGTGTGTTCAACTTCGGTTCACACGTGCTTTATAGTGAAACAAGAAGAAATGTCGTTAAGTTCGGATGGGCTGCACATTTAAAATACCTATAATCAATCGGAAATAAAATCGATGTGAATGATACTCAATGATATGCTAGAAGAAAATAAAATATCAAACTACCGACTCTCAGGTTGGAAAATTGGGCTAAGAGGACTAAGATGAACATACCTAAATCCTGAAAATACCAACAATTATGGGCATCATTATTTTGGGATTATTTCAAAAAGAAGAAATAGATTGATAACTGTTGGTAGGAAGATTTAGAATGACAATGAATGGCAACCCAAATATATCAAATTGGAAAAAAATTCAAAAATGTTCTTAAAATATCAAATAATGGGGTGTATCGTTATCGGTCAACTTTATCTGGTACCATCCCAAAAAGGGTTACAATTTTAAAAATAGTGCAGATTTCATATGAAGCGTGCGGAGTGTTCAACTTCGGTTCACACCTGCTGATACCTCAACATATTTCATAGACTCTTCATATAGACCCTTCATATATAACCATTGATTTTTAAAAATATTTTTTAGATCCTTAGTGCTGGTCTCTAAGGATCTAAAAAAATATTTTTAAGAATCAACGGTTATATATGAAGAGTCTATGAAATATGTTGAGGTGTCAGCAGGTGTGGCGTGGATTTTACGAAATATTTTTAGATGACAATTAAAAGGCGTTTATTTAATTTTTGTGTTTTTGAAAAAAAAACTTAATTGGGGGAAATATCAGTATTTTTTTCTAATATTTTTCTAAAATTCTAAAAAAATATGTTCATTGCCTTCCTAAAGGCGTGCATTAAAAAAAATATCAAAAACCTTTCTCTATGGCTCGAATAGGCGAGGATTTATAAACAAATATTTTTTAAGGCCATCCTAAAGGGGTGAAATTATAAAAAAATAAGGCCATCCTAAAGGGGTGGATTTATAATATTTATATTTTTAAGGCCATTCGAAGTGCGTGGATTAAAAAAAAATATGACCTTCCACTGGCAAGGATTTATACAGGTTACAGGCTAGAATTTATAAAAAAAAAATATATTTTTAAGGTCCTGTGAGATGACCTTAAAAATATATTTTTCGATTTATTAAATATAATTAATATATGGTCTGTGCATATCGTAATATTTCTTCCAAACATAGATCCAATTAGAATATAGGGAATCTCGATCCTCTACTGATACCTTTCATACAAAGGGTCAACATATTGCAAACTTGCAAATTTCATATCGAGTGGAGTATTCTGTGCGAACGATTGAATGGGTATCACAATGTTTTTACAAAATCCAGTTCCAGAATATGGAACTCCTCGGTTCCATTCACTCAAGTTTCTCCACAAAGTGTTAAAATTTTGAAAAAGGTGGCAAAATTTCTAATGAAAATAATGGTGCATCCAATTTGATCTATTGAGTGTACATTGTAACCTGCTAAAAGCCTCCACAAACTTTATAATCGAAAAAAAAGTCGGGATGAGTGTATAATACATTTAGCATAGGCTGATGGTATGCAATATCTATCCGGCACTGCCGATAATTCAATTACAAATCTTATTTATTTCCAATAGAAATGCTGGCCTCCTCCTCCACTCCACCCCCTGCCAGCATTGCCGAGTGTCAAGTGTATAAACACTACAGAGTATCGAACAGCATTATGTCTGGGCTGGCCGACCCTGGCATTTGGATCTTCAATAAACCATGCAGATATTGTGAAGCTGTACAAAACAAACAAATGCATCCAACAACAACAACATCATCAACATCTCCAATGACTAACGTTGAAACTATTGAAAAGAAAAACTCCAGCTATACGTCCGTTATTTTTATAGAAAAACAACAAAAAAGGAGAAATAAATAAACAATATCTTCTCTGTAGAAGAAGTGGTAGCCGAGGTAACCTAAAAATAGAGAGTGTCGGTAGGTCCACAAAATACACACATTTCCAAGTGGAAAACAAAATAACACAAAACAGCCGATGAAATGCAGCTTGTCAGATAGGCAATCAGCCAGCCAGCCAGTCAGTTAGGCTGCCATCTAGCTAGTCATCCCGCAGCAACAGCACATTAAAGAAAATCAAGTTCATGCTAATGAATCTGGCAGAGTCCAAAAGACAAAGGCATAAATTTTACAACAACGGCAGCACCAGCAGTAGCATCTGAGCCTATACAAGTGATGACAAAACACCATAGACTTGGGGAAAACAGGCAGACAAACACACACAAAAAAAGGTCGCTGCACTTGCGCCGTATTAGGTCTCACCGGTCTTCGGAAGGGGAGGTAGGCAGGCAGGCCAACACTCGTCAAGTAACGCAATGACATGTGTGTACTTATTTATGTGCAGTTGTTGGTGTTGTTGTCATGGTTCATCCATGTGTGCATTGCCTCATTGCCTGCACATGCTAAATTTAACACATTGTCTATATAGCACGCCTGTGTGTATGTGTGTGCGTGGTGTTGTAAACGATATAATAAAACAAAGATAGCTAGCGGTACTCTTGAGGGCCGACTCCTATTTCATTATTGTTATGGAAAAGAAGATTCATTTCACAACTTCCTCGGTTTCTATTCATTTTTTTTTGTTTTTGGAAAATTGATCTTCAGCCAGATGCATCAGATTGGTACTAGAACTGCCCCAATGTTGTTATTTTTAAAATCGCAGTTGTAAATAATAACAATAAGAACAACAACAAAATTGTTGTACTATTTTAAAAATTGACATCGAACATGTGGCTACCAGACAGACAACATGAATTGCTACTAGCCGGAACATTTATTTCAGCAGCAGCAGCAAAAGGATGTTCCCGAAAAAAAACAAAACGGATGTTTACACAAAGTAGAGCTATTAAAGATTTTGAAAAATTGCATTACATGTTTTCGAATTTTTGAAATAGAAAATTTATTGTTTCGAATATCAAGTTGTAGCTGAGGGAAGGAGCGCTTTTATGGACGAATTAGAAGATGGGTTGGGTACACCAGCATAACGTGGTATTTATAGGACAACTAAAGGTCGAAGATGAGTAGTAGGGGTTTTTAAAGGATGTTTGCAACAAATTACAACTTTGTTGGGAAAGTATGGAAGAAAAGTTTGGAACAAATATTATGATGTGCAAAGATTGGAAAACGGACACGGCATTCGCCTGATATGGGGCATAAATATTTAAAAAAATCAATCTTTGTAGGAGTTAGCACATCTTCGATCTTGATCTAGGTTTCGTTAAAAAATTACAATGTGTAAAGTTTGTGTAGAATCGGAAGTCGATATATTAGATTATTATAAAATATTAGATTATTCAAATCGTGTACTTCATTCGTATTAAATGAATTCAAATGAATTTTTTTGGGAGAGTTACCATAATGCGTGAACCCTGATCTTCAAACTTAATCTGGGTGTGGAAGAAATTTTACAATTTGCCATATTTGGATCAAATTGGTTACTAGGTATGAGATTTATCGTGCGGACCAGCTATCTAGGCCGACGTACATTTACAAATCGACTACAAATTGTCTGATAACGAATTTTGTCCGAATAAAATTGGAGGTCTCACACCTATATTTCCATGGGGGAACACATTTTGTCGTAGCAAAAATTTTCTAATCAAAGTTCGCAAAACTATATAATTTCAGGAAGTTCTACATAGACAATCTGAAGATTAAGAATATAACCGAATATAACCGAACCAAATCGGACTAGTGATTTATTATAGATTATCTAAAAGCCAAGAAGTTTTCCACATAAGCTGAAGATCAGGAATACAAGCAGAGGTTCATTCTAAAAGTGTGAGAAATTATAAAACTCAGTAAGATTTCTTGTATGAGCTTTAATCGAGGCAACCTCATTAGTTGTGGTTAACTTCGAGGGAGTCATTTAACAGACCTTATCGAAGTTTTCAATAAAGAAGTCTTCGATAAATATTTTGAAGGTCAATAAAAGGTATTTAACAAGCTTTCGGTATTTGGAATATTTTATTCATAATTTTTAAACCGATGGATTTGTCGGTACAGTTTTTTTTTTTTTTTTTTTTTTTTTTTTTTTTGTATAGCTCCCGTATAAATCCATACATGTGCCATTATACAGTCTACGCTATATTAACTTTAGTACATTGTACAAACTTGTCGGACAAACGTTGGGTCTTTAGTGCACAATTTACCAAAAAATCGGACGAAAATATATATACGAAACTTAACTCACATCACTTCAGATTTAATTCAGTGCGCTATGCCAAATTTTGTGCAAATCGAAAGATATATAGGGACTTTGGTTCACCATTTAAATTAAATCGGAGGAAAATATATATGGGAGGTATATTTAAATCTGAACCGATTGTTCCCAATTTCTATTGGATCAAATAAATGATGTGTGCCAAATTTCATCCAATTCGAATCATAAATGTAAGTGTTTACAATGTGTCATAGACGGACGGACATGCATAAATCGACTCAGAAAGTGATTCTATGCCTGTTACAAACATATACATAAAGACATAATATCCTGTAGCACAGTGTGGTGAAGGGTATAATGCATTATATGAGTCTCTCATTACGAATAATAGTTCCCATCTAAACCTAGGTCCTCGGAGCAACACAAATGTTGCCAAACCACTTAACGTTCTGAGCCATCAACACACTTCCAAAACGGTTGCGCAAAAACATGTGTATACCACGGAAGCAATTGTAGGTGTGTAGATTAATTATCCATCGCCACAACAAAAATCTCCTTTGAAAAGGACTGTTCCTAGAATGAGGACAAATGTCCAACATTGACAAATTTGAATTTAATTCGCATATGCAAGTTTCGCATCAGGGCGAAATAAATACAAGTTATCAACGTACGACCTTTGTAAAGCCACATAGCCCAATATGCCTGACGAGCCGCTTAACCAACAGCGAAACCCGTCGCATAATGGTGGGTGCGTAGGTTCTTCTCCTGTCTTTCCTTCTCATTGCAAAACTCAGGTCATCAAGCTCGACTCGAAGGAGTATAAATAATCACTTAAAAGTTCCCATCTAAAGGTAAAACAAATTATATAATTTGATATTTTGGGATCTTATTGGCTAGAAAATGTCCTTACCAAAATTAATCAATGTTGGCGCTTCTTTAAGTATAGCCTCCATATAACGGTACCCCCAATTTACAATGTTTTGATAACACATTTTTCAATTTGAGATTTTCCCCTACAAAAAATTATCGATATCGGTACAAGATCGATAGATATGACCCCTATTTAAAAATATCTCCAAATATAACGGTCATGAGATTAATAAAAAACGTCAAAAGTGGCTGCAATTTTGTGTATTTGTTGCCCGCTGGGCCATATAATCTCCATGGAAAACATTGTCGGTAAAGGAAGGCCTTTGTCATTACAATGAAAATTAAACTACACTTTCGCTACAATTTTGAGATATCGACAGAAATGTTTCGAAGTTTAATAACATTTTCTTAAAATTCAATATACATATATATTTTTAAATTGGTTGCATATCTTGTTTAAATAAAATGAATTTTTTTCTCCGAACTACAGATTATATCCATATACATATCGGTTATTCTATAAAATGACCTAAGAGTGGTATGGGAGAAAAATAAACATATTTCTGCATTATTGCCATTCGTTTTCTTTTCACAGTAAATTAAATATTTGTATTCAAATTAAAAAAAATTGTCGCTTCTCCTCCCATTCGTTCGTTGTCATAAAATGTGAATTCCAAATAAATACAAAAAATAAACAAGAAAACGATTAATTTCTTATCATGGCACGGTAAAGGAGATGATAAAAAGTAAATGATAAGAAACAAATATAGAAGAAGCTTTTTCTTGTCAATATTTTTTATATTTTCAACAATAGCCCAAAAGTATGCCAATTTTTTCGATAATATTTTTTTCTTTTTTAAATAAAATATTTATTTATAAATGTAATTGAAAAATGATATAAATAAATAAATAATATAACGATATTTATATATTATTTTTTAATTATTTTAACATTTACTTACAAATCATATTGTTAACAGCTGTTTACACTAAACGGAAAAATTACCTGAAAATTAAAAAAAAAATATTATGAAATGAATCAATTTTATAAGTTTTGGCTTCAAATACATAATAAATAATAATTAATTAATATACAAAATATAATCACATTGAATAAGGAAAATGTGCTCGCAATGGAGGTTAATATTCTGCTCTAACATAGAAGTTACTCTTCAGACGACCTGATTATAAAAAAAAAAATATCAACGGGAGTTTTTAAGGGTGCAAAACAACGAAAACTCACATCCAAATTGGAAGGGGAAATAAGCCTTTCAAAACTGGTTTAATGAATTCAATAGTGGCCGCCAATCTGCCTTAAAGACCCAGTTCGCAATCGACCGAGTGGAATAGGTTAGTCATCCGTCACACAGTCCAGATTTGGTGCCCAAATGACTTATTTCCATTCTCGCACAGCAAGAAAAAATGTGTGGTCAACGATTTTTGTTACCAAAGGATGCTTTAGGAGCTTTATAAACCATGTTCTGCAGATGCCTTAATAGGGGTTCAACAAGAGCAGCTTCGAAAATTGATTTGAACGCATGTGAAAATTGTAAAAATAATGCTGGTGGAGAAAAAAAAATTCTGATAAATTTTGCGCATAGGAATTGTAACCATTGTATATGCCCATGTTTTGATATAGACCATATATAAAGGCCCCCCAGCAGTTTAGGTATTTTCATGGTTAGACGCATTTCTCAACAGAAGTGTCTGTAATATGGTATTGGGGGTTCTTGGAGTCCAAACAATTTCCTCGCAAAATTTTATTTCCTTATGAAGGTCCGACCCATTTTAGATATTTTTATGTTTCTAGGAGCTTTTTCTAAACGTAGTGGCTATAAGGTGAGGAAAATCGTCTTTCCAGAAATTTTCACTATAGGACCAATTTTTACGATTATTTTGAAGTTTTAGACGCATTTTCAAACAGAAGTGGATGAAATTTGGCAATTAGGGTTCTTGGAGGATAGAAAATTTTGCAAAACTTGCCAATGGATCTTATTTCATTTTTCTCCACATTAATATCTCATCCTATTTTAGGTATTTTGATGTTCCCGGTGGACATTTCAGTTGTCCAGAGTATAAAAAACTACTACATTTTAGGTGCATATTTTCATCCGTGTTTGACATAACCGCCATATAAATAGCCCGACCTATTTTAGGTATTTTTAAAGCCCAGCTCATGTTGGTGGTTACAAAAATACCACCCAGACGCAAGAAAAGGCATCAATAGGCAGGATATAAACACTGAACTCATGCTGGAGTCTACAAACATATGACCCAGACGCAAGAAATTTGGCAATCAGGGTTCTTGGAAGATAGAAAACTTCGCAAATCTTGCCAATATTTTTGGTATTTTAACGGATCATATTTCCTTTTTCTCCACATTAATATCTCATACTATTTTAGGTATTCTGATGTTCCCGGTAGACATTTCGGGTGTCCAGAGTATAAAAAAAACTCCTGCCAAAAATTTGCAAATGTAGGTCCATATTTCCAGCTCATTTTAGGTCCATATCTTCATCCGTGTTTGACATAACCGCCATATAAATAGCCCGATCTATTTTAGGTATTTTGAAAGCCCAACTCATGCTAGAGGTTACAAGAATACCACCCAGACGCAAGAAAAGGCATCAATAGGCAGAATATAGACACTCTTTTTTCACCGAAATTGATTCCAAAATCATTTACAGCTTTGGCAAAAAGAAAATTGTCATGACTGAGTTATTGAAATCGATGCCTTATGGCTAATGAGGGTATATACTAAGGCAAATAGGCAAAAATATGCCTCATCGAAATATTTGCTTTAGATCCCACGTTTCATTGGACTAAATCCATTTCAGATAATTTGGAGTCGATTTACAAATGTCCGTCCGTCCGTCTGTCTGTCCGTCTGGTGCGATTAGTTTCAAATGTCTTTTTATTCAAATTTTAATTATCTATTGTTTATGTTCAATGTGAGGTTTTTGTTAATGTGATTTTTATTATTATTTTCATTTTGTCTACACAAAAAAAAAAAACACAAATATGAAAAATATTCGGTTACGGTAGCCAATAACGTGGATAGAACAAAAAATAAAACAATAAAAAACATTTAAACATGGCATATTTCATTAATTATAACCTTGTAAAAATAGTTTAATAATCAATGCAAATTTTGTTAACTTCTCAAAAGTAAACAAAAACCGGTTTTTCGTTTTCTTTTGCCATTTACATACAATTGCAATAACTGCCATCTTGTCAGATTTTCTAATTTGTTATTTAAATGTTTGGAGATATTTTTTGTTAAATTTTATTAGACAATAAAAACAACAACTATTTTTGTACTTGATTAGAAATGTTGATTGGGTTCAGACAACTACGAAAAATATACACATGCGCACGCATGCGCTTTGCCTATGTCTCAGCACATAATTCTCAAGCCACATACATACATTTGAGACCTGAATAGTTTTTTTTTTTTCAAAATCAAATTTTAAATTCTAAACATGTTAACGAACAAACATAAAAAAAATCATAACTCTTTGCGGTGTGTGTTAAAGAATTCTGAGTTTTTTTTTTGCTAAACACGCACACATTATGTTTAGTTAAATAAAAATTTGAGAATAAAACGTATAAATTTAAATTCAAAAGCTATAAATAAATCATTAGTTAAAAAAATAGTGGAAAGAAATTACCTCATCGTAAAATTTGAATGTGTCATTAGTTTGGTTCGATTATTCATATTTTTTTGTATTAGGTACAATTAAACGTACATACATTTATGGGGTATACTTATACCTATTTTCCACAGCTATTTGTAAGAATAATGTGAATTTAAATACACCGGTGAATTATGGCGAAAAGTAATTTATATATTTTTTTAATCAGACAATTAATGACTAATTTTTTTCTTCAAATCTTAATTTCCAGAATTAGATGAAAATTTTAACCTGATTTTGTTAGGACGGTCTGTTGAAATTTCGATAGAGATTTTAATATTTAAAATAGAACTAGTATTTACACATGGACTGTCTTTTATAGAAAAATAAGATATACCAGTTCACTTCTTGCTATGTGCCCCATATATTTAAGTTTTTTAAGGAGACCCAACAGGCGTGTATTTTTTAAAAAAATATTTTTGAGGAGACCCAACAGGCGTGGATTTTTTAAAAAATATTTTTGAGGAGGCCCAACAGGCGAGGTTTTAAAAAATATTCTTTTGGATTATTTAATAAAATATTTTTGAGGAGATCCAACAGTGGTGGATTTAAAAAAAAATATATATTTTTGAGCAGACGTGGTTGTATTTCCCTGAAGATGACTGCTGGAGACAATCGAAATATTGGAAAAAATATTAACAACAAGGAAAAATCATAACCAACAAGTTTTTCAATTGACCTAGAGCCAAACAAAAATCCACAAGAAGACGTGTATTTTGTAAAATAAATATATATATTTAAGGAGACCCAATGTTTTTTTTAAGGGACCCAAAAGGCGTGGAGTTTGAAAAAAATATTTCTGAGGAGACACAACAGGCTTGGATTTTTAAAAATAGTTTTTGAGAGACCAAATAGCATGGATCTTTTAAAAAAATATATTTGAGGAGACACAACAGTCATAGATTTTTATACCCTTCACCACACTGTACATATGTTTGTAAAAGGCAAAAGGAATCGAGATAGCCCCTGGTTCCTTTTGAGAATATGCATAGAATCACTTTCTGAGTCCGTCTGTCCGTCCGTCCACGTATTTTTGTGAACAAAGTACAGGTCGCATTTATGATCCGATTTGAATGAAATTTGGCACATATCACTAATTTGGCCCAAGGACGAACCCTATTGAAATTGGGAAAAATCGGTTCAGATTTAGATATAGCTCCCATATATATTTTCGTCCTATTTAAGGTAAATAGTGCACCAAAGTCCCTATATATCCTTCGATTTGCACGAAATTTGGCACAGCGTACTGAATTAATTCTAGAACGATGTGTGTTAAATTTCGTGAAAATCGGTTCAGATTTAGATATAGCTCCCATACATATTTTCGTCCGATTTGAGGTATATAGTGGACCAAAGTCCCCATATATCCTTCGATTTGCACGTAATTTGGCATAGCGTACTAAATTAAGTCCGGAGTGATGTGTGTTAAATTTCGTGAAAATCGGTTCAGATTTAGATATAGCTCCCATATATATTTTCGTCCGATTTTATGTAAATAGGGCACCAAAGTCCCTATATATCTTTCGATTTGCACGAAATTTGGCATGGCGTACTGAATTAAATCTAGAATGATGTGTGCAAAGTTTGGTGAAAATCGGTTCAGATTTAGATATAGCTCCCATATATATATATATATGTATATATATATATATATATGTATTCATTCCATTTTAGGTAATTGGTGCACCAAAGTCACTGAAAATCATTCGATTTGCACAAAATTTGTCATAGCGTACTGAATTAAGTCTAGAATGGCCATTCGTGCTAATTTTCTTGAAAATCGGTTCAGATTTAGATGTATCTCTCATATATATTTTCGTTCGATTTTATGTGCTTGGTGCACCAAAGTCCCTATATATCTTTCAATTTGCACGAATTTTGGTATAGAGTACTGAATTAAGTCTAGAATGATGTTGCTCAGCCTCTTGAAAAGATACATAGCTAGGCCGATTGACACAACGTACTGAAGTAATATAAATTAGTCTAATATAAATTAGTCAAAGTTGCGAAGGGTATCATATAGTCGGCCCAGTCCGACTTTACTACTTTCCTTACTGGTTTTTAAACATATTTTTAAGGATACCCAATAGTCGTGGCGTTTTTTAAAAATATTTATAAATAGACCCAACAGTCATGAATCTTTAAAAAAAAAGTATTTTTTATTGGACTAGGCGTGAATTTTTAAGCAGATGGCGTGGATTTCTTAAAAATATTTTTGAGGAGACCCAACAGTCATAGATTTTTTTAAAAAATATTTTTGAGGTGCCCCAACAGGCGAGATTTAATATATATATATATATATATATATATATTTGAGGAGACCCAACAGGCTTTAATTAAAAAAATATATTTTTGGGGAGATCCACCAATCATGGATTTAAAAAAAATGTTGGGACTCAAGGGTAATGGGTTTAGAGTCCTCTAGAGGTTTTCCACAGATAGTGTATATTTCAGAAGCCTACATGGACTTATACATGCATGTATAACATGTATAAGTCCAAATAGGGTCATTTCCTTATTGGCCATGAAAATAAAATGTTTAAATAAACAATTTCTAATTTATAACGTATTATTGTGCCATTGATAGTACCATAGGTTCGAATGAATAATCAACGAACCTTTTTATGGCATGATGATTTACAAAAAAGTGACCGATTCAAAGTTTATTTATAATAACCGATACACCATTACATTGTAGAGTAATAAAAACACTATCTATATTCAGTTCTATTATCACCATTCCCATAACATAGAACAGCTATAGTCAATTTTTTTTTATATTTATTGATTTACTATTTCGTTGGAAAGAAAACAAAAACAAAGTCATAAAAAGTGCAGCTTGAAAAACAAAACAAATATTTATTTACTATTTAAGAAATTTCCGTTAAATTTTTTTGGTTTCAATATTTGATCATTTTTTTCGAATTTCCGTTAAACGTAATGAAATGAATTGTTATTTGACAAATAAACAAACACAGCACTGAGATAAATGGAGTTTTTGTTCGTGTGAGCTGTTATGAGTCAATCTCGAAGACAATACTAGTAACACCCATCAATTGTAGAAATGCCAAACCCCCTTAAATATTTCACAAGAGATGAGGCAAACAACAAATATGTCATAGACATTTATTATTAATTAGAAATTTAAAAAGAAAAATAAATCTATAAAAAAAAACTTGCTTTATATTTTAATAAATCACCGCATAGTTTTTGTTTTTAGTATTCTAAACAAGTTTCATTAATGAAGAAAATTTTCGAATTATGACTCATTTTTTTGTTTTTAATTTTAAAGGAGGTCTTAGAAATCTCTCCCAAATTTTTGGATGCTTAATTGTGAAGTGAGAAATGTTGTCGCACAAATTCTTTCGGTTTACTAAAATTAATAATTGTGTCACACATTCCTCACATTGTTTATTGTGGTTGTGGTGATAATGATGGGAATTTTGTTAATTGTTTTTAAACAGATGTTAATGAAAAGACATCCCATAAAATAATAAAATATTTATAAATAAATTCTGTTATATTAAAAAATGTGTTTTCACATTTGAATATACAAAAATAATGAAAACAAATTCCTTGACTTAATATTAATTATTAAATTGAAATGAATTGAACTGAAGTAGAAATTAATTCTGTGGAAGAGAAAATCAGAGAATTAAAAAATATATATTTTTTAAATCATTTAAAACCAGTAAGGAAAGTAGTAAAGTCAGACGGGGCCGACTATATGATACCCTTCACCACTATGGGTATAGTAAACAGGACTATTAACATGAAATTGGATGAAATAAAATATGTGATATTTATCTAAATGTGAATCTACCTAGATCTATCCATAAAGTATATCGACTTCAAACAAATATAAATAGGTCATCCGTTGGGCTATGCCTGTACTTCTAGAAAACGCAACTACGTAATTCTATGCTCAATTTTGTACGTTGTGCAAAATTTTATGTCAATCTGACTATCATGAGGAGTTTGATGCCCAATTTACTTGAAATCGGGCGAAAATATATATGGAAGCTATATCCAAATATTAAGCGATTTAAAACAAACTTGTCACAGGTTAGGTTATACTAATTTCAGAACGTTTTGTTCCTATTGGTCCTTGGTGCGTCAATTACTTAAAATCAATCTATAATAAAAGGGAGCTATATCTAAATCTGGACCGATTTTCACGAAACAAGGCAAACATCACTCTAGGCTCAATTCAGTACGTTATGCCAAATTTCCTGCAAATCGAAGGATATATAGAGACATTGGGGGCACCATAAACATGAAATCGTACGAAACTATATATGGGAGCTATATCTAAATCTGGACCGATTTTCTTGAAACTTGGCAGACATCACTCTAGGCTTAATTCAGTACGTAATGCCAAATTTCGTGCAAACCGAAAGACATATATAGGGACATTGGGGGCACCATTTACATGAAATCGGACGAAACTATATATGGGAGCTATATCTATATCTGGACCGATTTTCACGAAACTTGGCAGGCATCATTCTAGGCTCAATTCAGTACGTTATGCCAAATTTCGTGAAATAGAAAGATATATAGGGTTTTTGGGGCACCATTTACATCAAATCGGACGAAACTATATATGGGAGCTATATCTAAATCTGGACCGATTTTCTTGAAACTTGGCAGACATCACTCTAGGCTTAATTCAATACGTTATGCCAAATTTCGTGCAAATCGAAAGATATATAAAGACTTTGGAACACCATTTACATGAAATCGGACAAAACTATATATGGGAGCTATATCGTGGATTTTCACGAAACTTGGCAGACATCATTCTAGACCTAAATGATTAGGCTGTACCAAATTTCGTGCAAATCGAAAGATATATAGGGACCGTTTACATTAAATTGGTTAAATATATATATGGGAGCTTTATCTAAATCTGAACCGATTTTTCCCAATTTCAATAGGGTTCGTCCTTGGGCCGAATAAGTGACCTATGCCAAATTTCATCCAAGTCGGATCATAAATGCGACCTGTACTTTGTTTACAATTTAACATGGACAGACAGACAGACGGACGGACATGCATAAATCGACTTAGAAAGCATATTCATATTGCATATTCTCAAAAGGAACCATGTGTCTATCTCGTTTCCTTTTGCCTGTTACAAACATATGCACAAAGACATAATACCCTGTACCACAGTGTGGTGAAGGGTATAAAAATATACAAATATATAATATTTTTAGGCGTAGATTAAAAGAAATAAATGTATATAATAATAAAAATATTAATATATAATATTAACATACGTGGATTTTAAAAAACATATTTTTGGGAAGACCCAATAGACGTGGATTTTTTAAATCTATATTTTGAAGAAACCCTACAGGCGTGGATTTTTTAAATTTATATTTTGAAGAGACCCTATAGGCGTGGATTTTTTAAATCTATATTTTGAAGAGACCCTATAGGCGTGGATTTTTTAAATCTATATTTTGAAGAGACCCTATAGGCGTGGATTTTTTAAATCTATATTTTAAAGAGACCCTATAGGCGTGGATTAAAAAAATATTTTTGAAGTGACCAACAGGCGTGGATTTAAACAAAAAAAATTTTTTTTTGAAGTGACCAACAGGCGTGGATTTCTTAAAAATATTGTTTTTGCAGACCATAAGGCTTGGATTTAAGGATTTACAACAAATTTTTGTTGTTGTTTTTTGTGATCAAAGAAAGGTCCTTATTTTTGATGGCGGGCATGATAACTCCTCACTGGAACATCGGAATCCGAAAATTCCAACGGTGTTAGAAAGAGTACATGTCTAGCTCTCGTATGAACTAGGATTATTGACTTCGCTCTAAAATTAACAAAATGGCGGACCTTTGAAAAAATAAGTTAAAAAATAAAAAGTTAAAAAATAAGGAAGATCTTCACCGATTGGCTTTATCCTAGTTCATACGATAGCTATACAGTCACAGAGAAACGTGTAAAAATTCGATTGGGTTATTAGTTTTTGAGTTATCGTGCCCGCCATTCGCAAAAAAATGTTTAGAGAAAAACGCGTTTAAAGTTTGAGAAGCCCTTCAGCCGTCACTTGATGCTTACACAATAAATCGGCTATATCTTCAAGAGTTCTTGAGATTTTTACTTGAAATTTTGTAGGAACACTCTTGAATTAGTGTAGATTGGAATTAAGTCAACAAAAATTTTATTTAAAAAACAAATATTTTTAAGTCGACTATAAGGGAAAGATTTTTTTTAATATTTTTTTGGACGACCATAAGGGATTGATTTTTTAAAAATATTTTTTGGGGCCAACATAAGGATTTAAAAACAAGGTAGACTTTTTAAAAAATATTTTTTGGGGAGACCATATTGGGCAGATTTATTGAACAAATATTTTGGGGGAGACCATTAAGCGTGGAATTTAAAAAAAAATATTTGGGGGAAACCGTTAAGCGAGGATTTAAAAAAAAATTATTTTAAAGTGGATATTTAACAAAATGATTTGGATTTGGATGTGGATTTTTTTTCAATAATTTAAATTCCACCAGTAGCCCATTACAAATTTTTGCACTCAAATAGTTCATATTTTTAAAAACACTACAATTTTCAGTGTCCCGCGTTTTCAAATTTCAATTTTTTTTATTTGCTAAGTCTGAAACTTTGTTTCGCCGTCATTTATTAACAAATAATGACATCATCTCACATAAACAAAATCTAAACTTCTTGGTTGGTCTGTCTATTTAACAAAATAGCATTGGCGTCGACAATAGCAACAGCAAAAACAACATCAACAACAACAACAACCAAACCCCATTGAGTTAGACAATAAATAAATTACTATTTTTGAACAAAAACGAAAAAAAAAACAGCAGCTTAAACAAAAGTTGATTTATAAATAGACATGGTGAGTCGAAAATTGGCAGACAGACATCCAGCCAGACAACTAATTTTGAAAAAATGCGAAATAAACTCCCCCTCAATGTTCCACACACACCATGAATTGAAATGATTTACAAATTAACTTTAAATTTTATAAAAAAAAAACAACAACAACAAACTTTAATCTTCTTCGTATGAGAGTTTCAATGATGGTCATGTGAATTTCAACGATTTGAAACAAAATATTCTTGAGAAGATCACAAGGTATGGATTAAAACAAAAATTGATCTAAAGGCCAATATGAGCCAATATAATGGTCTGTTTCCGAAATCATGGGCCATGCGAAAAATAAGTTACCCTTTATTGTTTACTTTTATCATAAAATAAAAGATAACGATACTCTTTAATAATCGCATAGATTTCGTAGATTACCCCATAGATCTAGTTAATTATCTCAGAGATAACAGGCTTATGTAGGCATATTGAGACAATATAACCATTATTTTACAGATGATGGCCTATTTCCGAAATCATCGGCCAAGGAAACGATATGAGGCCCTTTATGGTTATCTTCTGTCATAAACTGTTACTATAAATTATTTATATCAATAGTTATCTTATAGATAATGGACTTCTATGAACATTATCTGAACATATAGGGTGGGCAATTATCTCAGAAATGAAGACAATTGTTATCTCACAGATTTAACACGACCATATATCCATTATCTTGCCAATAATACAATAAATGACAATTATCTTACAGATAATTCGCTTATTTAAATAACCTGTAATAGTTTTCAAAAATTGTCGCTCTGTACCACCTTTTAGTTGTTATTATTTGAAATTTCCAACAAAAACACCACAATGGAATACAAATAAAGCCTAGTGCGGAACTTATGACATCATTCAAAGTCGAGTATACCCTTAAAGAGACGAGACGATAGACAATAGAGTTTGCACGACGACGACTGCTGTTCGTGTGTGTTTGCAAAGCCATTGATCTGCAATAGTAGTCGGTCGAACTATGAAGCCGGCATATTTTGTTATGTGTTTTTTTGTTTATTTTATTTTTTCGCGTTGCTATGTTTGGCGCACCACAATGTGGAGTGGTGGAACTTACGCTCCACGCCTGTATGTTACGCCACGCATGCGCCTGATCTCTGCCATTTAATAGGTACGCCGCTTAGGTACGTCACTGCACTTGGAATAATAATAAATAGAGATTGATGTATGGATGGTGAATAGGTTCGGTTTTATCGGTTAAGGGGGTGGGGGAGTAGTGTGTATTACTTATTTTATTATTGTATTTTTTGTTGTTATTGTTAATTATTTTATAAAGCTACTGGTATTCGATATTATTTGCTTTTTTGCTTGAGAGATTTTTTGTAAATAGTTTTGTGGGCGAGCTTTTAAATGAATATTTCATTTTTTTTGGCCTTACGGTCACGTTTTGGATTATTTTTTAATACCCGTAACGTATCTCTCTTTCTCAGCGATTTGTTTCGCTAACAGACAATAACAACAATAAAATGGAAACTATAGGTGCTTGAACCCCTCCCCGTTTGGTCAGCAGTATGCTATTCCAATATATGGAAACTTTGGGGCATTGTATTTTTTCTATTTCTGTAGAATGACTATTTTCAAGTCCAACAAGTATGTGGGTATTCAAATTAACTGAACAAATAATTATTGGGAGGGTATTTAACTCTATACTCGATGGTGCGGTGCTAATAATAAAATATGCTAAATACTTGGAATATTAGCCATACAACAAATGAAATGAATCATCGGTTTCAAAAAAAAAAAAAAAAATAAATAAATAACAAACAGTATTTGAATCAATAATATTTGAGAGCCTAATTAATAACGCTTTGCTACAAAATGAAGGTATTAATTCGACACCCAAGAAAGACCCTATAAAACCAAATTAATAAACGAGACCAAAATACCGAATAATATTAAATATGGAACCTACCCCGAAACAGGGGCCAATATTTATGACTTTTGGTTGGGGAATTTCCCGGACCAAAATGAAAAATTGTTGATCAGAAGATTTGCTACCCAATGTGAATCAAAAATGCGAAATAACAGGCATTTCGATTGAAAATATTTCCAAAAATCTTCATAATACCTAAATTTGGAAAGTTGCATTATATGGGCCCAATATGGAAAATTTCCGGTGAGAAGTTTTGCTACCCTAAAATATAATAAAAAAACGAATTCGCTTGAAAAACGTGTGCAAAATCCGCAAATACTGAAATTTGAGAGGATCCATTATATGGAGGCTAAAAAGTCGACTAACATGACAAAACTATTCTAAAATTCCGGTCTTAGATGAATATTTTCAGTTATTTGAGGTGAAGTATTCTCCAGTATGATTTTTACACTTGTTCATGCACTCAAACCATCATTGGATCATGCTCAATAAATTTGCCAACCGCTCAAAAAGTCCCAAGTATAAATACACGATTGCTCTATTTCAGAAAACGTTTGTACGATCGGTGACGAATGCAGATTGAGGAACTTGATTCGAAATTCTAAAGATAGCCTCAATCTGACGATATGTATCATGACAACGATTTTGCAGTCCTGTTCTACAACGACTGTTTTTGGGTGATCTTCACGTACTTCGCCTTTGAGCGAGCATCTCCACGATTAAATTCATTCAGTTTTTCCAGGGTGCTCAAAAATTCGCTCGCGAATGATTCGAAATGCATTCTTTTCATTTTGTGCTCATTTTAATAATGAATTTATGGCAATAAATTCTTTACCAAACGAACATTCGCCAAAGAATGGTCGCACACACACATAACAAACGAGTGAGAGCACACAACAACGTTCGTTCGTTTCGTTTGGTGGTTGAAATTCTTTCTGACATTCTCTCACGAATGAAAACAAACATTCCCGAATTCTCGCGAATACTCAAAAAACAACTCAATAGTTGTTGGGCATGTGTTTTGTTATTCCACACACTTTCTGCTACACACACATTCTTTTGTTGTTTGAGTGTGTGTTTTATGATATTTTTGTTTGTGGTTGTTTTTAACAGTGCTCGCAATAATTCGCGAACATTTGTTTTTTGAGTTTTTCAAAAGAATGTTCTTCAGCAACAAATGCTTGCGAAAGAATGAATCGACTGCGCTTGCAGCGAAATTTTATCGTTCGTGAATTTTTCATGCAATGCGAACATTCGCCAGAGAATGCAAATGCTTGTGCATTCATTGTAACTTTATCATTCGCGATAAATTGAAAACCTTCGAATTCTCGGCCGTGAGCATTCGTGAGAATGAGCGTATTTTAATCATTCTTCGCATCCTGAGTTTTTCACTGTGCTTCATGTTCATACAAAAATTTCAGTTCATCGATGCTATCTTGACGTTATATTCCACCACAAAAGTTGTGAAAATGTTCACAAAATAATTCAGTTTTTTTTTTTTTTGGCAATAACACAACACATGGTGGTACGACAGACTGTACAAAGATTTCAGTTCTCAATCTTGTCATGAAATCCACCACGATGTGAATAATACATCCCATTAACGTAACTCAAAAACTGCTAAGAAAACGGCAGTCTAACTCATATGAATGTTTGAAAGAAAACGCAGGACTGTCCATGCCTCGTCGTGGCTTGGAATAAAGGCTTGGGTCTTAGGGTTTCTGAATTTCAATTAACACATGTAAAACACAAATCTGCCGGTCATCGTTTGATTGAAGATCTTGTGTGTTTTGGCACCTTGCGACTTCATCCTTCGAGATCTTATTTATAAAATTCATAACATTATCAAAGACATTAGATAACCACTGTGCAATTTCCTTATGCAAAAATTCATAAAGTGGAACTAATTAAACAAATTTATGCTACAATTATAAACATAACTGTACTATGAACCTTTTCGCTAGGCGTATAACAAAATAATGTTTTTATTAACAAATAAAAAAAAAATCACCAACAAAAGATATGCCTAGCCAAGGTAATAGAAATATTTCGCATGTCATAAGTGTCAAGTGTCAGTTATCGCGCGAATATCGCATTTACCAAGCATTTACCAAACAGCCATGGTCCATTGTTTGCGGAGGCAACTTGAATAAGAATAAAAAAACCACTCTTAGGCATTTTGGTAATTTGTTAAATCTCTTCTTTTGTTTTTTTTTTACTAAACCAATAATATTTAATTTTGTGTTGCTAAATTTTAAAACGAAGTTTTTTTTCTGTTAGCCTTAGGTGACAATCTGTCAAATGGTTTTCTTTTATGGTGGATGGAGATTTATTATTTTTCTTTTTGTTTTATTATGATGAGATCATTACTTATGGTCAAAAGACTATTGTATCGAAGAAATAAATAGGTGGAAACAAATATGGGCCTTCAGTCGGGTTGACAGGGGCAGTTATAAATTATTCAATTAAGTTTTTATAAACCGAATTACATTTTTTTAAATTAAAAAAAGAAAAAAATTTAGAAAACCAGACACTAAAAAATATTCGAAGAAACAATAGCTCATTTTTAGGGATCTGTATAAATAAACATGAAAACTTTTGGAGATTTTCATGTGAACATTTTAAGGGACATTCTTGAATTAGTGTTTCTCAAACTTTAAAAGGGAGTTTCTTGAAACAGTTTTCAGAAAAATTCATAGGTCCGCCATTTTGTTAATCCATCATTTATTGACACACCAATTTGAATTTAAAATCAAGGGAGCAGAGCAGTGTAGTCGGACGGGGTCGACCATTTGATATCCTACACAACTACCACTTAGCTCTAAGTTATTGGGGATCTATATTCCGATGTTCGGTATTATTAAACGATATTTGTACCCTCTTGGCCGATTAGAGGTTAATAGCTCCTCTGCGTCATCTTTTCCGTATTAAAAATTTACTCTATAAGATTAAAATGTGGTTATTTTACACAATAAAGTTTTTGTTCAAATGACCGTTCATCATCAAGACATCCATTCGAATTAGTTGATGAGATCGCCTTCCCCATGGAAATTTTGTAAAGGTCGACTTATAACTATGGCGTCTGGAGCGACTGGAAATTTTGTAAAGGCCGACTTATAATTGTGGCGTCTGGATCGACTAGAAACTAGTCAAAACAAAATTTTCGGAGGATTTCATACACGAAAAATCATCATTGTAAATTGTAGCCGTCGTCTTTACCATAACCGGAACCTCAGGAAAAATTTCCTAGCCATCAGCGCTACATTTCTGCCCTCTAGTGTGGTAATGGTAAAATTAAATGCTAAGTATGCCTCTTTTGATACAAAAGTTTGCCTATTTAACCCGCTAAATATTGACCGTTCTTCATCAAAACATGCACTCATATTCTTTGACCTGATCCCCATCTCCATTTTGTTATGTTCGGGTCAAAATTGTGACCTCTTGAGCGACCACTATGGCCTGTATCGTGTTTACAAATTTGATAGACAGACGAACGGACTAGATCGACCCAGCTAGTCGATATATGGCGATTGGTATACTTAAAGGGCTGCACAAAGCTATAATACCCTGACAACATAGTTGTGTAGGGTATAAAAATTATAATCTTGGATATTTTTGAAGACTTTTTTCGAAAACCGATAGGTTTAAAATCAAGTATTTCATGGGGTTTTTGAGGGACTAGCAGATTTTTTTATTAAGGGAATTTTTTCAAGATTTTCAATGGGCTGGTAAATCAATACCAATGCTTGTTACGGTTTGTAACTTTGCACATATATATTTGAAGATTTAAGAAATAATTTACAAAAAAATTTTGTAATTGTTTTGTTGTTGTTTTTTGTAATTAAAGAGAAGTCCTTATTTTTGATGGCGGGCATGATAACTCCCCACTGGAACATCGGAATCGCAAAATTCCAACGGTGTTAGAAAGAGTACATGTTTGGCTCTCGTATAAACTAGGATTATTGACTTCGCACTAAAATTAACAAAATGCCGGACCTTTGAAAAATGCTTTTCGAAAATCGCCGATTTTTGACAAAAAAAAAAACCAAGTTAAAAAATAAGGAAGATCTTCACCGATCGGCTTTATCCTAGTTCATACGATAGCTATACACTAACAAAGAAACGTGTAAAAATTTGGAATCGATGGGGTTATTAGTTTTTGAATTATCGTGCCCGCCATTCGCAAAAGAGAAAAACGCGTTTAAAGTTTGAGATACCCTTTAGCCGTCACTTGATGCTGACACAATAAATCGGCTATATTTCAAAAGTTCTTGAGATTTTCTCATGAAATTTTCTTGAATTAGTGTAGATTCGAATTAAATCAAAAAATTTTTTGATCCCAAGAATGGGGGGGTCCTCTTAAAGGAAAATTTTTAAGATTTTTTAATATGTGTTTCCAGAGATTCGAAGGGATTACAAGCTGAATTTTTAACAAGTAAAAAATGTGTCAGTCGTTGTTGCAGATATATATCCGCAGCGAATGACATAACGTATGTACTATATATTATTGTTAACTTTGCGAGGGAGGTACATGATTAAAATATTAAATATTCTCTGAAACTTCCAGGTATTCAAATGATTTACACTTTGTGGGGGTTGTATCTGATGGAGTGAACCGATGGAACCAAGGACGGACCTTGGTACTTGATTTTAAATTGATAAAAATTCTATGAAGTGTATCAAAAAATAAAAATGTTGACACTTTATTGGAGAGGTACTAGAAGTAGCGGGACGATGGCTTCTATCTTTGGACTTGATTTAGGCTTAGTAAAAATATTATTATAATGTGCATAATTTGGATCAAATCGGACACTCAATTCGATTGGCACACATTTTCACTTTGTAAGGGGTGTGTAAGGGGTTTCCAGAAGGGGTGAACCTATCTTCGCACTTGATTTAGAGTAAGATTTAGATAAAAATATAACGATTTGCAATGTTGAGACCAAATTTTGACCCTTTGTGAGGTAGGTTCTAAAGGGAGTGGTATAAATGCCTGGTTAAAATATTCGATTGTGCACGCTTCGTTTTACCTAATGATATTGTAAAGTACAGGGTATTAGCGGTAAATAGGCTAATCGAATCGAAAATATAAACATATTTGAAAATGTGACCTACCTACCCCAACGTTAATTAGTTCACATTATCAAGAATTTACTGTACTTGACTAAAAGGACTTTACGAAATATTCGTTGACTTTAAAATGATGATAACTTACCCAACATTGGGAAAATGTATGCAAAATATTCAACCAATTTGCTAAAATTCCAATAACCGAACAAAAAAATTTCCAGCTTTGATAAAAATTTGGTAATGACACAATAGAAGTTCACTGGTTCACTGATCCATTGAAAAGATTTCGATTTTAAAAGAAATCTTTGTGTGGGATATTTATAATTTTTCTGATTTCATTGATTTTCAACATCATTTCAAATGTTTCGTAATTTTGGAAAATTTCCCAAAATCAATTAGGAACGTAACCACGCTAACAATTGAAATTTGTAAAACAGAAAAAAATCTCATGATTTGACAAACTGTGAGAATCAATTAAAAAACGATTACGCATTTAACACCAACTCTCCATATGGAAGAATGTTGTTACGCACATTGCGTCATATTGTCAATTACCCGGCCAGGCAGCAAGACAGCCACCCAGTTTCCAAAGTGATAAAATTTTAATTAAAAAGTATCGGCAACAAATGATCAATTGACTACTAGCATTTTGTTCGACATTAAAAAAAAAAAATTGGGGGAATCAAACCTGCCACCGCTTGATGTGTAAACATGAATTCAATTCCAACAATTAAATGTTAATTCAGCAGCTGGTGATCCTCCATCGAAGCCGGAGCAATCGCAAACATTTATGCGTAATCAAAATAACAATAACACACTCTACCGACAATTGTATTGCCATTAAAAGCTAATGAAAGAAATCAATTTTTATATGTGAGGCTCTGTGCTATTCTATAGATCAATTGTGAGCCGCCACTTGGAGTATTAAGGCATGCTGCTGCAGCAAAACCTCACAATGAAGTTCAGATTTTTTTGTAGCCACACATTTCAATTGCCAGTTTCTTCTTTTCCAAATTCCGAAATAATAATTTCTTGTCTATGTATTTTGTTGTTATTGTTGTTATCACAACAAACACGACCTGAACATACAGACCGAAATAAATATGGGGAGATAATGATGATAAGAATATGGAACAAACTCCGAACTTACCAACCAATATCTGGCAATAAAAAAAAAAACAGAAATAAAAAGACAATGCCAATAATCATTGAACAAACATAAACCAAATGTCATCATTTGGTAATAAATTAATGCATGTTTTGTATTGGCGGGGGGAGATGGAGGAATGTTAGAGGGGTAGGTAAAAATGAAATTCAGTTAGAAACCATAAATATTTCATTAATATAAAATGTTTAATGAATAACAAGTAAAACCGTCGTTAAGTTCGATCAAGGCGGAATTTATGTGCCCTCCACCATAAAGTGGCATTCAAAATACCTAAAATCGGGCTTTCATATGGGGTCTATGACATGATAAGTTCCTACCAGGAAAAAACGAAATACCAAACTACAACTGGGATTCAGCCTGATTTTTTTTTTTTTTTTTTTTTTAAAGAAGCAATAAATAGCTTCTGGGGAGAAAATCCCAACAAAAAACTAAGGGAACTAATGAGAATCAGTGGCGAGATCCGAAATTATAGTCTTCCCTGTCTTACCCTTCGGCGAACAATGCCATACATTCTCCACTGATAAATAGTTGTTTTTTATAAAAACAAAAAAAAAACTGGGATTCAGCCTGACTATTTTACAAAGAATTTTTCAAAACCCTAAAATCGATCCGGACTTTTATATAGAGCCTATGTTATTGTAAATTTCTGTCAAGATGAAACGAAATATCAAACTATAAAAACCCAGAAAATTGAAAATGAACAACATGTCTGAAATTCTCAAATACCTCTCAAAATACCAAAAACATTTTGGTACCCTTACATACCGAAACGAAGATCGGAGGCTCTAAAGGGAGTGGTTCGATACGGTCCATATTCAAGCATTATATCGGTTGAAATATTTGGTTATACGCCCTATGGCTTTACGGATACTTAAATCGCAAGATTTTAAAAAATTAATTTTCAGCAACATATTGATCATTTTGTGGGGGAACTACCATCTTCGAACTTAATCTGAGTTCGAAAGAAATATTACGATCGGTTACGCCCCTTGAGAGTTATATCACCCACCCAGCCAGCCAGACGGAAATTTGTAAATCGACTTCGAATTATCTAAATTGTACTTGGTCCAAATTAGTAGGTAGATTTGGCCTCCTGTGACACATAACAAATTAATAAGATTAAAAAAAGGTGCTCAAAATTTAAAAAAATATATATATATATGGATTTTTTACCCAGGCCGACATTTATAAATCGACTTCAAATTGTCTAAAAATGTACTTGGTCCTAATTAACTTATGACCTAAATCCAATATTTCTAAGAGGCACATATGTACCACAAATTTAGTAGGACAATTTGGCAACCTATCAATTAGATTGAAAAACTTGCTCAAAATTATAAAAATAAATATGGGTCCTAATCCGAGACTTGAACCGATATTGTTCACTTTTGGTAAGAGGATTTTTTAACCATTGATATTTCAAAGTACTCAAATTTTATGGAACAATTTGACCAAAGTTCCAAAGTTATCTTAAAAGTGGACCAATATTGATGATATAGGGAAGGCAGATTTGCTTGCTACCCAATGAGAATCTAAAATACACAATATTGATTGGAACCGTTGTCTGGGGGCCTATTCTGAAGTTTGAGCCAATAGATTTTGGTAGGGTGATTTTGAATCTAATGAGTATCCAAAATATGAAATATAAGGACTAGCTCGACATGTGTATCTGTGTCTATCCATTATACATAGCAAACACGATACTGGCCACATTTATAAACCAATCGTCACAAAATTTTGCATGTAGAACTGGTACTGGCCAAAGTAGACCCCTATTTTTACCGGCTATTGTTTTGATATTGTTTACCATTACCACACTAGACGGCGGATATGTCGCACTTAAAAGTATTCAATGAATTTTTGGATGGGCATCTAATAGCAGATGTTATAGAAAATTCGAACCTGTACAGATTTTATAAGCCTTCTACATACTTCTAGAGTTCTTCTACAGATAGAAGACCTTCTAGAAGCGTCCTACACAGATACACGCTTTTAGAAGTTTTCTACAATTGTTCACGGATATACGTCTTATAGATAGAAGACTATATAGATTTCCGCCGATAGAACACTTTGTAGATATCTTCTACAGATGAACGACTTATTAGAAAACTTACACACTCTAGAATACATATTTGAAGTCTTCTAGAAATATAATTCTAGCAATTTTCTTCGACATATAAAAGACCTACCAGGGGATTTCTTCTACAAATTGCATACCTTTTCAGACGTTTCTACAAATAGCAGACATTTTCGAATTCCACTTCAATCCGAAGGCCTTTAAAATATTTCTCTACAAATGAAAGACCTTCTACAGTTTCTCTAAAGCGAGAAAACCTACTAGAGGTATTCTATAGATAAAGAACTTCCTCAATGGTATTCCAAAAATAGAATGTTTTTTAGAAGTCTACAAAATAGAATACTTCCCATAGATAGAGGGCCTTCTAGACTTGTTCCACATATTGAATACCTTCTAAACTTGTACTCCAGGTTCTTCTACAAAAGACAACCATTCTAGAGGGTTTCTACTGATTGATACCCATCAAAAGTATTTCACATCTAGAGATCTTCTACAGGACGTCTACATTGAGAGAACCAAGTAAAATTTATCCAAGGATTGAAAAAAATCTGAAGCTCTTTCAGGGAAGGTCTTTAGATTGGAAATTGCCAGCATATGGGTGTCCTGTTAGACATCTTCTTGAAAACCTTCTATAAATTTTCTTCGAATCGAAGACAAAGATAGAGTTTACATGTTCTTGTCTTGGGCCATGTACAATATTAAACATTCGGTGAAGGTTGTTCCTCCTAATAACCATTTTTTTTTTATATATTATATTTGTCTTTTATATCGAAATAATTTGGGAAATACATATGCGAATTTTATAACACAACAGTAATAGTGTCCAAAATAAAGAAACGATGAAATACAAAACTAACTACAATCGAGAAAGTGGACAGACGGCGGTTGTTAGTAAAACAGTTTGAAAATTAACAACCACCATGTGTTATGACAGGTGGAGGACGATTTTGGTGGTGGCGTTTTCGTCAGAATACAGAGAGAGAGAGAGGGAGAGAGAGAAAGGAAAATATGAGCGCAAATAACAGTAAAGTAAATGGAAGTAGGAAACTAATTTTGATATTAATGAAATGTTTACATTTTTCGTCAGAATACAGAGAGCGAGAGTGAAAGGAAAATATGAGCGCAGATAGCAGTAAAGTAGATGGAAGTAGGAAACTAAGTTTGATATTAATGAAATGTTTACATTTTTCGTCATAATACAGAGAGAGAGAGAGAGAGAGAGAGTGAAAGGAAAATATGAGCGCAAATGACAGTAAAGTAAATGGAAGTGGGAAACTAATTTTGATATTAATGAAATGTTTAAATTTTTCGTCAGAATACAGAGAGAGAGTCAAAGGAAAATATGAGCGCAAATAGCAGTGAAGTACATGGATGTAGGAAACTAATTTTGATATTAATGAAATGTTTACATTTTGTTTGGATTGTAAGAATTTTATATGGAAAAAATAAACTTTGAATTTTCTGGGCATAAGCTATTGTCTTTCAAATGATAACAGTCTATACCGTTTATAACGACATATCGATTATAGCGACTAATATCGCCGACACCTTGACCGCCGTTATAAGAAGATCTTACCGTCCTATTTTGCTAGAGAGGAATATAACCTTTTTTTACAAAGAATCAGGCAATCATTTGCTTCGAAGTGCTTCTTTCTCGGACAACTTCTACAAACCCAACTAGCTTAGACGCATAGATCCATGATTCCTCATTTATGAGGATTTAATAAACAAGTTTTGAGCAGTGATCGATACGAGCCTTTTTTCGAGAGATGGTCAAAATGATGCTTCATCGCCATATAAAGATTTAAGTACATCGATGTACTCTTGTCATGATAATCCTTGTCGAAAGTTGTGAACAAAATTATTGTACGGAAATGTTTACGATTTAATTGTATTGTGTTGGGCAAATTAAATTTTTAATTCACTAAAAACAGAAACATATGCTAACCAGTGAGCGGAGCAGTATAGTCGGACGGGGCCGACCATATGATACCCTACCCAACTACCACGGAAAAACCACAAATAAATTAAGTATTCGGTCCACTTCACCCCCAAATTATAATCTGATCATCATCGAAAGTTATAGACGTTGTCCTTGGCCATAACTGGAACCTCATGGAAAATTTCAAAGCGATCATCGCTATATTTCCGCCATCTAATGTTAATGGGTTCCTAAATAATATATGAATACGTAAGCAACTGTAAATATTTAAGTATATCTCCCACATCTGACTACATACGACAATATAATTGGTATCAATTTAAAGGCCTATCACTCCTCTTGGATATACTATCAACTTCTCGGGTCGAAGTCCTTCAGGAGTAAATGTATACGCTATAGAATACAAATTTTGTCATTTTTCCACACAAAAGTCAGGGTCCATTTGACCCGCTAAATAATGACCGATCTTTATAAAAACAGGCATGCTTATTCTTTGGCCCAATCCCCTTCTCCATGTAAAAATTCGACATGTTTGGGCCATAATCGCGGCCTCTGGAGCGACCAGAAAAACCAACAAAAATTAAGTATTTTGTCAAAAAACAATAGGGGTCTTCATTGGGCCGAACCCATCCTACATGCAAAATTTCGTGAAGATTGGTCCATAACTGTGGCCTTTATCGTGTTTACAAATTATAATGGACAGACGGACGGACAGACACATATTTCTTGATCGACTCAGCTAGTCGAGATATAACGATCGGTATACTTAAAGGTGGGTCTAGGACCAATATTTCGCGGCGTTACAAACTCTTGGGGCTGCACAAAGCTATAATACCCTGACAACATAGTTGTGTAGGGTATAAAAATGTCAAAACTTTCCAATGGGAATTTCATATGGCGGAATACTAAGTGTTGTCCTCTACATTTATGAAAGGTCTTATGTCAATTTTGTGGTTTCACGGTTCCTCCTCTAATTCAACGATATGTGTCTGGAAATTATATAGGTATACAATATATATGGCCTTCCGGAATTTCTTCCACATATTATAACCTATAGACATTCTTCTTGTTCTGAACGACCTTTTGAAGGTCTTCGAATAGTGGTTTCATTTCTGAACAATATTTTTTTTGCAATTGTTTTGATTATAAAAAATATCAAGTGATTGTACATAAGCTTAGGTGTTCTTAGTGTTTTGTTACTTTGTGTCTGCCGCTCCCCCTTCCCCTCTCTTTCTTTTTTCCACCACCGGTTTCTTGATCAATTGTTGGCCAAAAGAAGTAAGGCAAATAGACACGTTCTTCGACATACCACAATAAGAATAATAGCTATAAATGTGAATTGAATTGAATTTTGTATTTGCGGCCGTTATAGAACGTCGTAATATTTTTGCACACACATACTAATACACAAATACATATATGTACATGTACGTGTAGTATTTTATTTAATACTTTTTTAAATCTATTATTAATTGGAGGAATTTAATTTTTTTAACTTAGCTTTTTTATTTTTTTGCAAACAATAAACAACTTATCGCCGGCAATTGCAGACAAAAAGGAAAAAAGAACAACAAATAACAGAATTGAAAAAAGGAATAAAATTGCAAAAATAGTAGAAATTGTGTAAATAAAACACATGTGTTATATAAGGTGACAATTGAAAAAAAATCCAACCACAAACCAACAACAACAAATATGAATTATGAAATATTTTTTTATTGGCAGCAAAAACATTTCAATCAAAATCGAAATCTTGTATAATTTTCGTATTTACATGGTTTATGGGGTTTTGAGGTAATTGAGGTTAGAAAAAAAAATACGTAATGTTTTTTCATCTTCAGAAACTTTAGACATGTATTTGTGGTTAAAAGAGGGGCCAAACTAATTTAGTTTGTATACATATATAAATTTGAGAAAAAATAATTAACAACAAATTTGAACTTCAGTTGAAAAGCGAACAACACCTTAAAAAGATTTATCCCTTTCAGACCCGGCTTAATCAATTGTGAGATCTGCAAATTTTTAAGAGAACTTAGCATAAACATGTGTATGGACCTGTTAATTAATTGGTTTATTGGTTATTGGTTTAGTATAGCTTTGTAATCCATTTTAGAATATAAGAAATAGAAATTAATAAAAATGTGGCTCCCGTTTTAATTTGTCTACAATCCGAAAAAATGTTAATGTCTTTATGGTAGTCCATAAATTCTTTTAAAATTCTCGGCCAAAAAACATCCAAATTGTTTTTATTTTTTCAACGAATATAAAAAAATGCGCATTAAATATAATAATTCAATTTTTAAAATGCAAAAAATCTGCACCAAGGGCTTGCCTTGACTAACATTATTTATGGACTTGTTGGGTGCACTTGCCGCACGCACTTTTCTCTTTCATTGTCTTTTTTTTCTTTTTTGTTATTCTAGTCACCATATGTTCGAATAGTTCGTTTTGTATTATTGGCCCCGCCATCAGCCACAAGGCATCTAAAATCCAATTAATATTCAATGCAACCCCGCCGAACATATGACTTTCATTTCATTGCATTGCATTTTCTTATCTCTGTAACACACGTACGAAAATAACTTTTACACGAATTTATAGACCGCTTGAGTAGCGGTATAATTTTCTCTTCATTTAGTATTCCAATTGGGAACAATAAAATTGGTAACTTTGTTACGATGCCGACTACAGGTGAAAAAATAAATAAATAAACAGGTGAAAAAAAAAAAAAATAAATTTAACATAAAATCGGACGCGGGGATTTTGCTTCTACAGAGCATATAGCAATAGATTTTTTTAATTTTAGAAATCCCAAGGAAGATCTTCACTGATCGAAGACGTCCTATGGTTCTTCTCCACTTGCAAGGCTTTCTGTAGTTTTAGCATTTTGTTTGCAACACTTTCAAATATGGGAATATCGACCCATGTTTTTGTTTAGCCTCACATAACCATACCGCCTTATTTTCGGTGTTTTGTAGACTTTAGCCACAATTTCCAACCGATGTGGCTGCAGTTTCCGCACCTAATGGCGGAAATCATCTAAGCCTTCTAAAAGGTTTCTGCATATAGAAAAGCTTCAACATTTAGAAAATCACTGATGTATGAATACGAGCCTTTTTTCGAGAGGCCTTCTACTGATGAGAAAATCTTATGCTAATTTTTAACAAAGATCTTAAAGAGTTATTGTACAAATAGAATACCTAGCATGACCTTACCGTAAACAGAAGACTTATTAGAGGTCTTCTCTAAAAAGAAGACCTTCCAAAGCCTCTGGAAGGTCTTCATTTTTAAAACTTTTATGAAGTTTTTTCATCGAATCGAAATCTTCCTGCATATATTTTATAAATCAAAAACATTTATCTACCCTCCAAATAAAATGGAACCTATAGAAGATAATCCTCTATACGACCTATAGAAGGTATTATCTGCGTAAAAGATACACCGAAGGTTAATCTTCTTCTTCTCTGGGTAGAAAACCTATACAGTAGATAATATAACCTCGGTGTTTTTGATAATCTTTCGATGCGATTTTTTCTTATATGAGATGTGCTTATATCCGATATCTACTGTAGAAGGTTTATGACGACTTATAAAAGATTTTCTCTGTGTTTGAAGGCATATATAAGGTATAGAGACTTCTCCAAAAAAAGAAGACGTCCCAGAGGCTTTTCATCAATGGAAGACTTTTTAGAAGTATTTCTCAGATAGAATCGAAGTCGTACTTCAGATATTTTTAAAAATCGAAAAAGTCATCTACCTTCCAAATATTTGTCTATATAGAAGACCTATAAGAGGTAATCTTTGTATTTAGGACCTAAAATTGAAAGTATATAAGACTTACTATTTTTGGAGGTATGCTCTA
This sequence comes from Musca vetustissima, assembly GCF_032173495.1. NCBI lineage: Eukaryota > Metazoa > Arthropoda > Insecta > Diptera > Muscidae > Musca > Musca vetustissima. Next base: position 184,588 of record NW_026880195.1, read on the forward strand.
CAAAAGAAGACATTTCGGAGGCTTTCCACAAATAGAAAAAATGTCTTCTTTGGGTTTATAGTCATCTACAGATGACTTATAAAAACTTTTCTGTGTATCAAATGCCCATAGAAAGTATAGAGTAAATATTAGACGTCTTCTCCAAAAAGAAGACTTTCCAGAGGCTTTTCGAAAATTGAAGACTTTTAAGAAGTTTTTTTTTCAGATAGAATCGATATTTGCAGATATTTTATAAATCGAAAAATTTATCTACCCACCAAATATTTTATTTTTATAGAAGCTATAGAAAATAATATTTGTATAGAGGAGGTTTATGGAGTATGTATAGAAAGTCATCTGACTTATAAACAATTTTATGTGTATCGAAGAGCTTTCAAAATCTATCAACAGAAGACTTTTTAGAAGTCTTTTTTCAGATAAAATCGAAGACTTTCTGCAGCTCTTTTATAAATCGGAAAAGTCCATATATAAATACCTATAGAAGATAATATTTGTATATATAGAAGACCTATAGATGGTCGTTACTGGGTTGAAAACTTACAAAAGGTTTATAAAGGATTTATAGAAAGTTCTATTTCTACAGATGACTTGTAAAAGATGTTTTCTGTGTATACCTATAGGTATGAAAGAGGGGTCTTCTACAATTAAGAGTTTTCAGAGGCTTTTCTGAAGTCTTTTTGAGGTAGAATCGAAGTCTTCCTGCAGATCTTTAATGAATCGAAAAAGTCATTTATCTTCAAAATATTTTCTATATAAAAAAACATTAATGCTATCTTTGTATACAGGACCTATAGAAGATCTTCTATGGGTAGAAGACCTATAGAAGGTTTTGAAGTGTTTATAGAAGGTTCTATGATAAAAGATTTTCTGAGCAAAGATTTTTCTGATAAAAGATTTTCTGAGCATATAGGCCCTATAAAAGGTATCAGATCGTAACATGTGACGAGTCGTGGAGTTTGCGTATGACTTCGAAGCAAAACAGTAATCGATCGTGAGGATATTTGAAGTCGAGCTAAATCCATCGATTTCATCTAGTGCCATGTCATAACACGGATCTACATTCTACAAAATTTTCCGCCAGTACGATCTTTTTTAAAATAGGGAATGAAAGCCCATGGTGGGTATATGAAAACCCCAGAAGGAAAAAATCCCCATAGATAAGTTTGGTGATATGACCTGGTCCATTTTTTCCGGAACCGGATATTTAAATAATAAATATTCAGATACGCACCAAGGCCTTTCAACCCCAATAGGAATTTTCCACCAATTTAAAGCAAAAATTTAGCTACTGTGGTTGCCTAAGATTATCAACATACCTAATATAATGCGGGGCAATAAAATCTTTTTTGCGAATAAGTCTTTCGACCTCCGAGAACCCGAATTTCCAAATTCAATTCGGCAGAGAAAATATAACTCAAATTTTCAAAATGGCGAAAATGGAACGATGTTGCTCCTAGGAGTAGTTGTAATATATCAATTTTAAATATTGCGAGCTCTATTGTGATTTCAACACACATACAGATGAATATCTTGAGAAGTTTCGCGTGAAATGACACTCCACCTTGTAGTAGAGATTATAAAACTTACATTTTATTTCACTATCCTACGATCTAATAAATATATTTCATTGTTTATTATTTTATGTATGTCGCAATTTGAAGAAAAAAATCCCAAACATTCACACACGCACACATATGCATATGAATGTATGTACATTTTTTTCAATTGAATACCATCATGATCTAGTAGCAATAAGAATTTTATTACAAAATCGATTGGAGTGTAACAAAAAAACAAAGCTCCAATGATCACGATTTAGCTTAACGAATTTTGCCTTCAAAATTTATTAAGCTGACAGACAGGCGAACGAACCGACCCCGGCCACACAGATGGGTGAAGACGCAATAAAAATTAAAGTAAAAAATAAAAAAAATATAATCATAAAAATTATTTCTCATTTTGTGTAAATTAATTTATGTGGGTATGTGATATGGTTGTGTGAATTTAAATGTTTAATTGTAAATGTTTTTGAATGCTAGAATTGCTTGTGATGTCAGTCTATGTTAATTGTAATAATTGTTACTCATAAGTGTAAAATGTATATTTGTTTTTATGTGACATACAAAATTTCCCTCTATCTCGCGCTTCTTCAGCAATTTAATGAAAACAATTGTAAAATGTCAAGATTGGGCGCCATTCTAATTGTTGACAAAACAAAGCCGAAATCAGGATTCGGGCAATCATTTTTGGTTTACTTCACAGAAGGAACTAGTTCACACATTTATTTCCATTGTTTTTTTTAGTTCAATCGTTCATATATACAGCTCAGTATATTCGGTCAATTATGTATATTTTTTCATAATATATAATAAAAAATAAATTTAATAAAATTAATTTAAATAAAAAAGGTTGTTCATTTATTTTTAGTCACCTAATAATTAGAATTGAATCGTGTTTCATCATTATGAAGATGGAGAGAAAGGAGACAGATAAATAATTGTTCATGAACTGATGGAAGCAGATAGAAATTACTTATGAACCAGAGGGATATTGGAGCAAAATTCACAAAGCGAACGAGAGGGATTAATAAACGACTAAAGCAAAAGGAACTAGATGAACGAAGGAGCTGGGACTAAAGCCGATAGTGACTTTTGCGAAATAATTCCTTTGAACTAGTTCGTTCCAGAACGACAATCAACGATTGCAGCATATGAACTAAGTGAACGAAAAAATTAAAATTAATGATCAGAGTAAAAGGAACTCGATAAAGGACGTGCCGGACCTAGTATCAATCGTTCCATTTGCGGAATAGTTCTTTTGAACTATTTAGTTCCTGAATGATACAATTCCCCGATAAATAAATTGAAGAACATAGAATTTAAATTTGCACTTTCTTTTCATACGGAACAATTATTTAGTGATTTGTAGGGTTGAGTCGTTCCGGAACGAACTAGTTCAAATGAAATATTCCGAACCAGGAACGATCGGAACTAGGTCCGGATCTTTCGTTCACCTAGTTCATTTTGCTCGCTCGTTCCTCTTGGATCCCGCTCAGCAAGCTCATTTTGCTTCAGTTGTTCCTATTTACTCTCGTTCGCCAAATTCATTCATCATCCGTTGTTCTTTTTCGCTTTTTCTCTCCTAGTTCTTTTTGCTCCCGTTGTTTATTACGTTCTACTAACTCATATATGTAAATCCGTTAATGTAACATTCTTTTATTGATAATAATTAAAGTTGTGTAATAATTAAAGTTGTACATTATTCAAGCAAAAAAAGAAGAAGAAGTAGCATGAATGACAGTATTGAACGAACTGTCGTGTACCAGTGAACGAGTGAACTAAAAGTTCCTTTTGCGGAGCTGAACGAGAAAGATCGCACCACTTAAGGAACAAGATAGCCTAGTAATTTAAATATATATATTTCTCTCGAAATATACTTACAAACTGTGGTGGAAACTAATTCCAGACATACCTGAAAAGAAAAAGAGGATATTTAATTTAAATATTCGTCCATTATAATTAATAGAAACTGAAAAAAATATTATTCAAGATTGTTGTAAAAATATGTATTTGGTACTCTACTACAACAAAAAGGGATCTTCAACAGGAACTGTTCTTTTAATTAACTAAATCATTTTTTCGTCGTTGTGAACCATCTCGTTGAACCCCACTGTAGAAATAGGTGAGAAATTGCCAGAGACACGTTAACGATCTAAAGAATAAAACTCGTTCACATCTTTTAATAACAACTAAAAATATTTGCTAATTGAGGATTCTCAATTCTCCATCGTAATTTGGAAATTGAACATTAAACCGTATATTTACATAAAGACTTGGATCTTAATACTAGATAGCACAACTCAAATCAGCCGATCATTAACAAAGTCTTGTATGGTTGAGGTCCTTGGACTGATGAGACCTACTTCTACCTCCTTGGCTACGAAACCATAATAATTATCTGATTTGGGGCTGGAAAAACGCAAGAGTTTTTATTGAGTTATCTATCCACAACGTGTTACAGTTTCTTTAAAGTCGGAGGAAGATCGATTGATGAGGACAACGTTTATGTTCAGCAATACGACGATACGTGCCACATAAGCAACAAAACGAGTGATCTTTCAAATGCAAAAAATTCCAGACTGTGTTACCTCTCGAAGAGGTGACACAATGTGATTAACAACTTGCGACATCTTCCTTTGGGACCACATGAAAGGTGATAAGGTCGGCACCAACAATTCAGCTTCAAATCAAGACCTCAAAGTAACAAATCGTAAGGCTTTCAAGAAGATGTGGCAACAAATTTGGTTATTTAACATTTCAGGGTTTGGCCCAGAAGCCCAGTTAGACTGAAACGAAGGCTACTATATATATTTCTGGCCTAATAAAGAAAATGTTCTATCAATTCCAGGTATTGAAGGGTCAAAAAGGCGATGGTCTAAGCCCATGTGTGAGAGATCGAATTGTCATGATACGCATTATTCGTTTTTTTTTTTGTTTTTCGAATTTCTGCGAAGACTTCACTCAAATAATTTACGGTATATCAGACAGAATTGATCGTCCTATATTGTTCAAACGGGTTTGTTTATGAAAACAGGCGACCTGACAATAGATTCAAAGTGTTTTTCCATAGAGTTGGGCAATCTAGCAGAGGCTCATTGTTTCTCGTTCCTTTTCTAAGAAGGAAGTGGTTACTTAACACTAGATTTCCGAAGGCGGTCATTTTGACCGTTTTTCAATTTCAAGTACAATGACAACTGTGCATATAATGACACTTTTTTTAAATTCGGTGACTTTTTTATAATAAACGTAATCATATGTGGCACAAAAAGTCACCAAATTTAAGGGAACCCCCTCCATTCTCGATTTTAATTTTTCAATATTTTCAATGGGCTGGTAAATAAACACCAATGCTTTTTGAGGTTTGTAACTTTTCACATATATGTTTGAAAATTTAAAAGAGAAGAAAAATAATTTACAAAAAATTTTTGTTACTGTTTTGTTCTTGTTTTTTGTAATTGAAGAAAAGTCCTTATTTTTGATGGCGGGCATGATAACTCCTCACTGGAACATCGGAATCCGAAAATTCCAACGGTGTTAGAAAGAGTACATGTCTGGCTCTCGTATGAACTAGGATTATTGACTTCGCTCTAAAATTACCAAAATGGTGGACCTTTGAAAAAATATTTTTGGAAAATCGCCGATTTTTTACCAAAAACCAAGTTAAAAAATAAGGAAGATCTTAACCGATTGGCTTTATCCTATTTCATACGAGAGCTATACACTCCCAGAGAAACGTGTCAAATTTTGGAACCGATTGGATTATTAGTTTTTTTGTTATCGTGCCCGCCATTCGCAAAAAAATGTTTAGAGAAAAACGCGTTTTAAACACAGCTTATTTGATGCTGACACAATAAACGGATATATTTTGTTCGATCTGTTTGTGTTTTTCGAATTATATCACATAGTTCCATATGCACAGTTGTTTTTGATGAAATTTGTTCGTTGATGTCCTACACAGCTTATTTCGATGCTCTAACTTTTGTCGATCTGTTTGTGTTTTTCGTTCACATAGTTCCATGGTGATTTGTTCGTTGATGAATGAAAACGCGTTAAATAAATTGGAAAAAGCTTTGGCGAGTGTACATTTATCCGAAAAATGAACGTAGAGATCAATAGAGTTGGGTAGTTCCGGAACGGACTAGTTCATTGGAACTATTCCGAGAAAGGAATGATCGGAACTATCTCCAGCTCTATAAGTTAATTAACATATTTTTTCTTTTTTACACATTTTATATACTTTTTCATCCATCAACGAACTATGTGAGCGAAAGAATCAGAGAAACTATCTAGGAATCGGAACTATATTAAAGAACTAGTGCCTTTTTAAAAAATGAACGAGAAATATCGATCCGCTACTAATTCACGTAGTTTACTCTAAAGATCAACTAAAGGAACAAAATAAACTAAAGGAACTAGGTGAACTATAGATGTGGACTTAGTTCCGATCGTTTTTTTTTAGGAAAAGATGGAATTAACCTACATATATTCTTCCACAAACGTCTGAGATAGATACATAGATACATTGTGTCATCTATGACATCCAAATCGTATCTTTTTTTAAATAGAATCCTTTTTAAGCAAAAAAAAAATTTCAATCTTTCCCATGGCCAGAAAGTGAGAAGGTGCCTATAAACACATAGTGCATCCTATAGCCTAGATGTATATAAAAAACCTCGCCCAAGTACGATTAGATTTTCTCTCTCTAAAAAAAACATCATCTGTCTGATTTTTTTCTATAGAAGGTAAATTTCTCAATATTATTGTTATGAAAAAATGTGGAACCCTATACGGAATAAATTTTAAAATGCCCATACATTTTAAAAACAAAACCACGTGTTTAAATATATTTTTTTTAAATTAATTTAAATTTAACATTTATACACGAATTCGTTTAACTCGCATGTCAGCAAATTGTTGTCGTTGTATTTTTCAAATTTGTTTTAACTTATTGAATATGCAAAACATGTTTTAAGCCTGACAGACGCTCTCGCCTTAAGCAGAGAAACAAAATTAAGTCAACATTTATATAAAAAAAAGTAATAATGATGAACTGTTTTAAAAATTGTGTTTATGGAATTTTACTGCCTATACACAGGGGTTGCTATATATATTTCGGGATGAGAAAAAAATAATTTTTATTTTATTTTTCTTTTAAGCTATTACAAATCTCAAGACTAATACTTTAAATATGAAAGATGAATTTATATCGGAATCTGGACTGAAATTATTGGGGACCTACTTTATGGACCATGCGCTATCACACCACTTGTTTATTTCCACTCCCTCCTCACCAAAATCCCGAAATTATTGTACAGCATACACCATATGGAATGGTATATTCAGAACAGGTCACAAGTATCGAAATTTCATTTAGGTCCTCATTACAAAAAAATCTCAATTTGCTCACTGGCCATGTGATCAGGCTATAACATCACATGATCAACCTGTTTCTCATTGTTTTACAGCAACATTTTTTTATGTTACATTTATTGATTTTTATGTTATTTAAGTTATATATTTTCAAAATACATATCAACAATTGAATACAATATCTGTTGATTGATTTCGATTTGAGTTAAACGTCCTCTGGAAATCACAACGGCCTTTCATTTCTTTTTTTAAATACAAAAATTTAATTATTTTATTTTTATGCGAGAGAATAAATTGATAAGAGTTCAAACAATGACAACAACAACAAATTTAATTGACTGATAGACAATTTGCAAAAAAAAAAAATTAAAAAAAAACAACAAAACAAAAACATGCCAAGGGGAAATTAGTTACTATCTGTCAATCTTTAAATGATGACTGCGGCAAAAAAAAAAACTATTTAATTTCCCCTTCACAGGTTTTCGAAAACACGCTCACAGAATATTTCAAGATTTAATTACTTGATTAATCACTGGCGTTGCGATGACATCACTCGCAACTATTACAATATTATTTTCAGACTAATTTTTTAATAATATAATTAGAATCGCATCCCTATCACGGCTGATCATCAAGCCGAACATTGTAGAAAGGTGATGATGACTAAGAATTTCAATTTCCTTTTAATTGAATCGGTAGAAGTAGCGCGGGTTGTAAATACCGATAGCAACTGATAAGAATTAATTTTTTTTTTAATTTCCAATTATATTATTTTAAAAAATTAGATTTTTTTAATATTATGCTCAGCGAGGAATTAATACTTCAAATTTTATTTATACATCTTTAGGAAAACAAACTTAAAAAAAAAAATGGAAAATAATCATTACCACGCCTATTGTTGGTCTTGAAAAAATATTCTTTAAAAAATCCACGTCTATTGTAGACTTTGAAAAAGTATTCTTTAAAAAAATATTCTTTAAAAAAATCCACGCCTACTGCAGGCCTTTAAAAATATTCTTTAAAAAAATCCACGCCTATTGTAGACCTTGAAAAAATATTATTTAAAAATCCAGACCTATTGTAGACCTTGACAAACATTCTTTAAAAAATCCACACCTATTGTAGGCCTTGAAAAAATATTCATCAAGAATCACCACGCCTATTGTAGGCCTTGAAAAAATATTCTTAAAAAAATCCACGCCTATTGTAGGCCTTGAAAAAATATTCTTAAAAAAATCCACGCCTATTGTAGGCCTTGAAAAAAATATTCTTTAAACAATCCACGCCGATTGTAGGTCTTGAAACTACATTCTTTAACAAAATCCACGCCTATTGAAGGCTTTGAAAAAATATTCTTTAAAAAATCCACGCCTATTGTTGGTCTTGGCAAAATATTCTTTAAAAAATCCACGCCTATTGTAGACTTTAAAAAAGTATTCGTTAAAAAAATCCATGCCTATTGTAGACTTTAAAAAAGTATTCGTTAAAAAAATCCACGCCTACTGCAGGCCTTTAAAAATATTCTTTAAAAAATCCACGCCTATTGTAGACTTTAAAAAAGTATTCTTTAAAAAAATCCACGCCTACTGCAGGCCTTTAAAAATATTCTTTAAAAAAATCCACGCCTACTGCAGGCCTTTAAAAATATTCTTTAAAAAAATCCACGCCTACTGCAGGCCTTTAAAAATATTCTTTAAAAAAATCCACGCCTATTGTAGACCTTGAAAAAACATTATTTAAATAATCCGCGCCTATTTTAGGCATTAAAAAACATTCTTTAAAAAATCCACGCCTATTTTAGGCTTTGAAAAATATTCTTAAAAAGTCCACGCCTATTTTAGGCTTTAGGCTGAACAAATAATATTTAAAAAATCCACGCTTATTGTAGGCCTTGAAAAAATATTCTTAAAAAAATCCAAGCCTAGTGTAGGCCTACAAAATATATTCTTAAAAAAATCCACACCTATTGTAGGACTTGAAAAAATATTCTTTAAGAATCACCACGCCTATTGTAGGCCTTGAAAAAATATTCTTTAAAAAATCCACGCTGATTGTAGGTCTTGAAACTATATCCTTTAAAAAATCCACGCCAATTGTTGGTCTTGAAAAAATATTATTTAAAAAATCCACGCCGATTGTAGGTCTTGAAAAAATATTCTTTAAAAAATCCACGCCAATTGTAGACTTTAAAAAAGTATTCTTTAAAAATTATTCTTTAAAAAATCCAAAACGTAACCTGCTCAATTAGTTTCATCAAATTTTGCTTTCAACATTACAGATCGGATCAGATGTTGTAATAACCAAACAATTTCAAATAAAATTGTACTTCGTGCGGTAGTTGTGTCATAAAAAAAATATTTCTTGAATGCATTACCCGTAGAACCAGATACCAAGTTTTATGAGTCATTCATTTGCTTGTTCGGTATGGTTCGGTTCATTCATTCATTTATTGCTTATTAACCACAATTGGCCCTAAAGTTCATTTCGAAAAAATTAAATCAAATTAATTTCAAGTGAAACTTGAGAGTTTGCAGCCAGACGACAAGTGTTGCTATACAAAGTTGCTTGGCTATGACGCAAAAATCGGCACTTGAAATGCAACCTACACTAATTCAAAAAAAAAATAGTTTAAAGTTTAAATTAGCTGAAACATTATAATTGACACTTGAAGTTAGTGATGTCAATTAAAAAATTAAATTGGAAAAAAAATTAAATCGAATATTAGGATTTTTTTCCGATCACCAAGAAGTATTCTTAACTGCTATGTATATTGACTTTTTTCTATTTATAAAATCACCAAACGAATTTTTTTGTCATCAATCTGTTATAACCCCCTTCTACCTCTCCATACTACCTCTCAGAAATTCATTACGAAGAACACAAAAATACCAAACATGATCCAACAGTTTTAAGGTTTCTTTTGATTTGCTGCAAGAATGTAAAAAAGGTTTTGTGCATTTGCCGTTACAGGTGAAAGAATCAAAGTAGAATGAAATAACCACACACACACCTACATACACATACATTCATACCTATGTAACGATGCACTTTCATTGTCTTTACATTTCCTGTCTGGAATGGGTGGCTGGCTATCCATTCCACACAGAAAAAAGTGTCATGAGAAAATGTTAAAATTGTCCGAATGAAATTGGATGCGGAAAAAAAGAACAGTTAATTCTGATTTTAGCGGAACGGTTATGATTACACGGGAGGCTACTACTGGAGGGCTGATATCTTTCTCCATAAAGAAGAGATATGGTCATCTCGTTTCATTGAAACTTTAACACTTCTCTTACCTGCGAAATATCTCAAGAAATTTAGATATTTCTCTCAGATATTTTATACCGGAAATTTTAATGTGTACAGTATTGGTCAAATAACTAGCACACCAAATTGTTCCAATTTTTAGAAAGTGTATGGGGTGCAGAACTTTTATGGATCAGTATTGATATGATTTTCGGTATAGATGTATGTTAGCCTCCAAGAACAAATTTGAAACATTTCGGTTGGAAAATGCGCCTAAAACCTTCAATATGCCGTTAATTGGGCGATATTGATAATTTTAGCATAGATTTATACTCACCTACAAAGAACCGAAATCCCAGCCTTTTCGGTTTGGAAATGCGTTTGAATATGAGGCTAAAACCTCCAAAATATCAAAAAATTAAGCCAGACCTTTATGTGGGGGACCTGACAAAATTGCGACTCACATCGACAATTTACGGAAAAGGTATGTTTCACCATTAAAGAATTTGGAATGTCAAATAACAGCCACTCCGATGGGAAAATTCGACTGAAACTTTCAAACTTCCAAAAAAAATTCCGTAAATGTGTTTCTTCAAATTCGGTTGGAAAATGCAGTACCGAAAATATGGATGCATCTTTATATACCAAGGACCATTATTACTAATTTTCTGCATAGAAGTATGCTGGCCTCCAAGAACCCGTTATGTCAAATTTCATCCTTTTCGTTTGAAAAAATGTGGCTGAAACCCTCAAAATACTGGTAATTGGACAGTACCGTTATAAATGAACTATATATATCAAAACATAGACCGATATACACCATTTACATTACCAAACATCCTAGGAATAATAGCAATGACATTGCTAAATTTAATAATTAACAAAAGAATTTAAATCTAATTCAGACAGGAAAATCGAAAAGAGGTGGGTGGGTTTAAATAGGTGTAATGTGGTTCTAGCCCCTGCTAGGCATGTGTTATGTTTTTAGCCATAAATTTGTGTCTAGCAGAAATTGAGGCGGTCACACCATTTGGTCTTAGCTACGATTATGACTACTCGTATCTGACTAGGCAGCTGTTTTCTCCTCTGCTGCTGTGGATAGTGGTTCATTCCGAAGTATAGCATTTCTATGTTATTGTTCCACTGTCTGGGTCTGCTATTCACACTTGCCTGATAGGTCCGTTGATCTGAAGATTCACTCTTTCTCTCCCTTTCTAGAATATGAATATCTATGCGGAGTCCAGACGTGCCTGGGCGAGGATTGTGTAGATGATGATCTTCCTCTGATCATGAATATCTTTGAGGAGACCAGACGTGTCAGGGCGAGCGAAGCCTGTCCGTTAGGCTATGGCAGGAGTGTTCCCGACATTAACACCTAAAAAGTTGCTGATTCGACAACATTTGGTTGTGTCGATAGACGGGGTATGTTCTTCGTCTCCACGAGAAGTCAGCCTGTTGTAGTTTATAAGTCGGCATTGTGCCAGATCTGAATGTTCCTTTAAATAGCAATGGCTTGCACATGCGACTTGAACGTGTCACACTCAATATATTGTGCGTAATTGTTGATCGGAATCTTTTCGACTCGAAAAAAGCTGCCGAAAGTTACACCCATTATCTTTTTGGTAATGGATGAAGTATGTTCTCCTCAACGACCATTATGTTCAGCGGGAGCTACATTTTAGCTGTCCTAATTGGTGATGGGATTCTGTTCTCCATCGCCGGGATCCTCATTTTAGCAGATTAATATGCCTTCCGATGGATGTGGAATATCCGAAAGGTTAAGGTTGAACTGTTCCGGAGAAATAACCTCCCTTTGGGTAACTCATGTTTTTTACTCACGAGTCTTCGGCTCCCTGTTTCTGAATTCCACATATGGGTGGCGTTCGTACATATAGCATGTCACATACATCTTGTCAAACACCACTGCAGGTTTATATTCTCTATGTCGAATTTCAAATTGCATATATCGGTCCACGTTTTGGTACAGGCCCCTCATACAGCGGTACTTCAATATTTTGGGGATTTGGGGCCCTTTTTGCATCCAAATTGCCGATAATTGTTATTTTGGGTTTTCAATTGGTAGCATTTCTTCCTATCAAGTTTTATGGTAAGCCCTCCCCCACAATTGAATTGGAAATGCGCCTACCGAGAACAGTCAATATTGGTCTACTTTTAAGAGTAGCTCTTAAGTTTCGGTACCTCCCAAATTTCGGTATTTTTGGAGGTTTGCTCAAATTGGCTGAACATTTTATATTTTGAATTTTCACTGAGTGTCCTTTCCTTTTTCAATCGTCAATCGTAATTTCCGATATGTTCAAAGGTCTAGCTCATCCTGAGTGTCTCAGTTCTCCTGGAAGAGCCGATTTAGGTATTTTGCATGTCCTCCTCATGATGGAGGATATAAAAAGTTCAGCTGCGCCTGAATTTAATAATTTTTTTTATTTGTCAAAAATACATCTCGAAATGCTACACACTTCGAATTAACTTTGGTGCTAGCCCAATGGGCAAAAATATAATTGTGTTGTAACTTCAAAATTGCCATCTCTGTTATATTAAAGAAAAACTTAAAGTCTTAATTATTTCCCGCATTTTTTTCATAACATTTTTCGATAAATGAAATAAACATTTAGCCAAGCCGATAGACAGATTGTCGATCGTCAAAACATTACATTAAAGATGTCTTCAAAAAAACCAACAACAACAACAAAATTACTTTTCTGAAAAAATAGGCGTTCTGGCCTTGACTTGAGACTACAAAACAATTGATCTTTAAAATCAAGTCAAGCTAAATGTCTGTCTTAGCCTGTTTGGTCGACAGTTTTCTCTACAATTTCAAATCAAACAAAAAATAAATAAAAATATACAACATAAAAACCGGCTTAAATTGTGGTTCAAGCCAAGACTTTTGTCAAAGCAATGAATGTCTGTGTGTTTGTGTTGTTTGGCCTGCTTTTTTACTCTCCACCATAAGGTGGAGTGTACAGTAAATTTGCTGTGCCGTCTGCAACACCTGGAAATATTCGTTGGAGACCCCATAAATAAATCTATTCTTGATCAGAAAAAAATTCTAAGTATGTCTGTTGAAATAACGATAGCAATCGCCGCGATCCACTTTTTGGTATAGCTTCCATACAAAGTCCTGTCACATTTTCGGTATTTGAAGGATTTTAGCCGCATTTTCCAACCGAAAAGGCTGACGTTTTGGGATTTTGTTGGTTAATTTACATCTTTAGGGTGGGCCCTATACTACCGAACCTTCCAAATATCAGTACTTTGAAGAGTTTGGATACATTTTTGAAACAAATTGGTTATAATTTTGTTTTTTGGATGCTCTTTGGGCAGAAAATCTCTATACCAAAAATTATGAATATTAGTCCAAGTTTCGCTGAAGCCCCCATTATATAAAGGTACCTCCTAAATTCCGGAATTTTACGCATGTTTTTCAATCGGATTAACTGTGATTTGGAATTTTTCTCATTGAGCACCAAATCTTTCTAAAAATGATCGATATTGGTGCTCATTTTAGGGTGGACCCTGTATTACCGAACCTCCCAAATTTTGGTGTTTTGACGAGAGTGTGCACGATTTTCAACCGAATTGGATGAAATTTGTTACTTTTGTTTTGGGCTATCTTTAGAAAAAAACTCCCTTCCAAAAATTATCAATATTGTGCAGAAAATTATCATTACAGGTTCATTATTTGACATAACCCCCATCTATTCCTTATTTGTTATGTTTTATCCACATTTTCTCACCGAATTTGGCATTCCAAGTTGTTGGAGGCCGATAAACATCTTTGCAGGAATTTTTTGATATGGGTCCATGTTTTGACAGTGAGGTTTTATCCTTATAATTTCCATCGAAATGGCTGTAATTTGGCACTGCGAGTTTTTGATTTAGCAAAAAAATTCTCCAAAAATTGTCGATGGTGTCCAATTTTTGCCTTGGCATTAAGGTTCGGCTCTTTTTTTATATTTTGAAGTTTTTAGCCTCACATTCCCCATCGATGTGGCTTCAATTTGGCATTTTGAGTTCATGAAGTATGAACAACGTTTTTTCAGAAAATTTGTCGATGTGGGTCCCAACTTTGACATAGCCCTGCTCCATTTTTATATTTTGAAGATTTTAACATCAAAGTGGCTGCAATTTGGCATTTCGTGTTCTGGAATAGTGAAAAAATATTCTCTTTCCGAAAATTGTCGATGTTGGTCCTAATTTTGATATATCCCCCACATAAAGGCCCTGTTTCATTTTTGATATTTTGAAGAGGTTAGCCTCATTGAAATGGCTGTAATTTGGCATTTTAGGTTCTTGAAGTGTGAATAATGCATTTCTCAACTGAATGGAATGGTATTTCGGGGTTTTGCAGGCTAAATTACAACTTATCCTTATGGGTCTATGCTTTGACATAGCCCAAATATAAAGGTCTCGCACGATTTTCATATTTCCTAACCGAAAAGTCTTTAATTTAACTTTCCAATGTCTTGGAATAAGGTATAAAGGTCCCGATTTTTTTAAAGAATGTTTTGAATATTCACCACAAGCTGAAGGGTATAAAAAGTTCGGACCGGTCGAACATGACAACGTCTTTTCTTGGCGACTCATTTCAATTGAAATAAAAAACCAATACTACGGCCGAGTGAGAGAAAATTGCAACATCAAAAAACATGTTGTTGTTGTTTTTCCTCTTTTTAAAAGTGGTTATTGCCCTCATTGTTGGTTGGAAAATCGCAATACTCAATAAAAATAATAATAATAATGGAATTTCCAGTGTAGCACTATTTGAAAAATGAAAACTAACGACATGCCATAGAAGAGCTTAATGCCTGTCTATTGGTATACATGTTTATGTATGTGGTTCTCCAAGAGAAAATAGCCGCAACAACAAAAATTGTCATTATTCTCTAAAAATAGTCAAGACGTTTGATGACTGGAATGTAGACATTCCTGGGGCAAAAGTTGCCAAGCCGGACAGCAGCAATATGAGAGGAGAGTCTGCAGCTAGCCATTAGCCACCAGCTAACTATGTGCCAATAACATTCAAATGCTTGACGGCTAGCTAACGACTATGTGATCTGGAGAACTGGTCACTTGTGGAGAGCGAAAGAAAACTTGATTCTTGACAATATTTCAGGTGGCTGGCTGCCTCCATGCGACTACGACAGCTATCTCAACACAGCTGCAGCCACCAAAATCAATATTCAAATGGTCTATTCTATGAACCATATATAATAACAATAATACGAAGCCATTAGGCGAAAAAGTAGGTAACACAGAAAACCAGACACCAACCAAACAACAACAAACGTCATCACCCTGTTGTTGTACACACATGACCCTATGGTACCCATTAGTTTTTTTTTTTCTTGTTCTTATGTTGCCCCAGGTCTTACAGCCGTTCGCTCGACCACCAACCAACAGCCCCAACACACAAGCAGTGAGAATGTGATACTCTCAAAGGTTAGATTTTTTAGCAGAACAACAGCCGAAAAACAATTTTGATATTCGATTTGACCAGCCAAGCAAATGTTTTACATGTGGCTACTGGTCACATGCTGTGCTTTTCATTTTGGGTTTCATGATCAAAATAAAACAATTAATGAAAAAAGGTTTGGGTGTGGGAAGAATATTCGAAATATTGAAATAGGAATATTTGAAATATTTTCTGCGAAAGACATACATTTTTTTGGGTCGTGGATTTACTTTAAGAACTTTTTTATGGTCGATGTAAGCGTTAAAAAATAGCGGATCTTCCTATCCACAATTATTAATATTGGCTCATGTTTCGGTATAACCCACATATAGCCGAACCTTCTATATAATCGGTATTATGGGAAGTTTGGACACACTTTGAACCGAATCGGCTATAATACGGTGTTATTCTCATTATTATATAATATAGGTTCTCATATTAGGGTGGACCCTATGTTACCGAACCTACAAAATTTCCGTATATTGAGAAGTTTGGATACTTTTTTTCAAGAATATTGGCTGTAATTTTGCAAAAAGCATGAATATTGGTCCATGTTTCGGTGTAGCCCCCATATAAATTTCGGCATTTTAGGCATTTCATTACAAGAAATGTTCGATATGGGTCCATGTTTTGACATATGTGAAAAAAATGTTTCCGCATATTGTCCCTGAATTATTCCCCGCATTGTGGCTTTAATTTGATACTCCGAGTTATTAATTGGTGAAAAGTTTTTTTTTTCGAATTTTGTTGATGTTGGTCTCAATATTGACATAGGCCCCACATAAAGGTCCGGCTCAATTTTTGATATTTTGGAGGTTTTAGTCGCATTCCCCCTACTGAATTTGTCATTCTGAGCTTTTGGAAGCCAAAAAAAAAAATATTTACAGAAAATTTTAGATATAAGTCCACGTTTTGATATAGCTCTCAAGTTAATCCCCGCAATGTTTTCGGTAGTTTGAATGTTTTAGCCAAATTTCCACATTGAATTATCTGTAATTTGGAATTCCAAGTTCTTTAATGGTAAAAAATATTTCTTTTCCGAAAATCGTCAATGTGGGTCCCAATTTTAACATAGTTACCTTATAAAGGTTCGGCCTCATTTTTGATATTTTGAAGGTTTTTAACTTGATATTCGGCGTCGAAGTTGCTGTGATTTAGCATTTCGGGTTCTTCAAGTGTAAAACACATATTTACAAAAAATTATGGACGTCCATTTTTGACGCAGCCGCTCAGCACTATTTCCGATATTTTAAAGGTTTAGGCACATTTTATAATCGAAGTGTTTATAATTTGGCAATTAAGTCCTTGATGTATAAACAATTTATTTTCAGAAAGAGCCACCACATAAAAGTCCGGCCCCATTTTTGATATTTTGTAGGCTTTAGCCTAAAACTCCTTGTACATTAGAACTTTTTACCGGGTTAACCTACTTTGGGAGGATTTATTTGACATATATTCAAAGGAAATGACAATTGAAACCCACTGGGTTAACGAAATCCGGTTAAATGTAAACGTACTGTAATATTCCTCATCGAAGTGACTGAAATTTGGATTTTCAGGTTCTTGAACTGTGAAAAATGTCTTTCTAAAAATTTTTTATATATTGTCCCAATTTTGACATGGCCCTATATAAAAGCCTGGCTCCATTTTTGACATTTTAAGATTTTAGCTTTAATTTGGATTCCAGGTTCTTGAAGTGTGAACAATGCTATTTCGGAAAAATGTCGATGTAGGCCCACATAAATGTCCGGCTTCATTTTTATTTTTTTGTAAGGTTTTGGTCGAAATAACTTTAATTTGGATTCCAGGTTCTTGAAGTGTGAACAATGTTATTTCGGAAAAATGTCGATGTAGGTCCACATAAATGTCCGGCTTAATTTTAAATTTTTTAAAGGTTTTGGTCTCATATTCCGCATCGAAGCAGCTGTAATTTAGCATTTCGGATTCTTGAATTGTGAAAAATATCTTTACAGAAATATGTCGATAAAGGTCCATATTTTGGCACATCCGCCACTTAAAGGTTCGGCCCCATTTTTAATATTTGGAAGAAATTTTCCTCATATTCACACCTCGAAGTAGCAGTAATTTTGCATTTCGAGTTTTGAATTGTGAAAAATATTGTTTTGCGAAAATTGCCGATCCCAATTTTGACACAGGACTTGGTACGGGTTTTACAAGCAACTATGTTGAGTTCTTAGAAGTGAGAGGCATAATAAGTGACAAGGGGCAGAAATTCAAAAGAGAATCGAAGAGAGCAGCAGCAGAGTTGCTTAAAAAGTTCCATGTATAAACCCAGACTTAGCAGGATTATCTCCTCAAAGTGACTGTCATTTTGCATTTCGGGTTCTTGTAAAAAAAAAAAACATATATCTAGACGATTTTCGATGTAGGTATGACAGCATGGATGGCTAAATACGTATTCTCTTTTCGTCAGTCATTTTGATGATACGCTCTTACACCCTTAAGGGCTAAGCAGAATGCTCGCGTTGAGCCATCCGTCACGAACATTCTGCTTAGCTCTTTACTCTCTATTCAGATCTATTCTACACTGAATTATGGCTTTCCGATCCGATCCATTTTCGATATTTTGAAGGTTTTAGCACCGGAGTAGCTGTAATTTGTTATTCCCGATTCCTGTAGAATAAATAGTTACTTTCCAGAAAGTTTTTAAAAAAAAATTTCAATACGCACCACATGGGATAGTGGATATAAAACTTCGGCCCATCTGTTTTATTTGTTAAATATGTAAAAAAAGATGGGAAATATGGGCTAGACATTATGGTCGATTATGAAAGAAATATATTTTTTATTTCTGTTTTTATTACATTTTTTCCAAAAATATTGGGGCAATTTTCGAGTGTCCCGTATTTTATTTTATTGTTTTTTTTTTTCTACAATTTTGTTTTAATGTCATTATTATTTTTATTATTATTATGACGAGCTTCAAAATTGTGTCTTCTATTTTACGACATGGTATTTTTCTCTCAATCTCCATTCCTCATTAAACATTCATTCACTTGTTTCGACTGGCTGGCCGTCTGTCTGGTCGGCATATTAACGATCAATTATGATTGTCTGTCGTTATCTGATCTTTACATCTTTTTGTTCCGTAAACTATGATGACGTTGGTAGTTATGATAATAATAATGGCAATATTCGCTTTGTCAGACGTCCAGCGGGGTCATTACATTCATGCTGTCACTGATGGTGGTCACAAAAGGGTTGGTCATTTTTGTACTTTTATTTTTGCCTATAAATATTTTATTACACATTCCTGTTAGAAACGATGCAGGTTATCTTGTAGTTAGCCGCATTTTGTTTATTTTTTTACAGACTATCATCATTATGCAACACGTTGCATTGACATGAGGTCGGGTTATGTCGGGAAGAGTGGTAGGCCACCTACCACTGCTAGGTGCCAATAACACCACTGCGCCTGGCTGTTTTAAGCTACTGTTGTTGCTGTGTTTTTTGGTGGCGGGGTGTTGTTGCATTTCGTTTTGTCTTTATTTTCGGTTTACACAGGTTTTTTGGTTTTTGTTTTCTAATTTTTCATTGACCCTAATTCTCTCCGTCTTTCACGTTTAATTCTTAATGGGATTTTCTGTTTACGTTTCGAAATTCGTTTTAAACGGCAGCATTCGTACGTACATACGAATGTAACATAAATCACAAATACAACACGTCGTCGTCAATTCATCGAGAATAAGAAGAATAAGAAAGAGACACAAAAAAAACAAATAAACATTAAAGTGAAACAGGTTAAATTCTTAATACAAAACGTCAAAACAGCAACGTCAGCCAGTCATGGGGGTTCTCGGTGTCCCGGTTCTGTGTGGGACATGTTGTCATGTTGTTGGAGGTGAAAGTAATCCGGCTGGAATACCAAGAAACGTAAATAAATCTATGTATGTAAATGAATTTTTACATAGTTCATTTGTGATGATTCCACATATGTGTTTGGGAGGAAAGAAGAAGAAAAAAAACAATTCAGGCGAAGCAAAGGAAACCCAATTTGAAATATTAAAATGATGAAAAAGGCTAATGTTTGGGCGCCATCTGATATTATCAATGGGAAGTTTAGCATTTTTAGCATAAACGTACATAAACTGTACGTTCGACGCACTTCCATGTGTTGTGTGATTTACAGTGACCAAGCTGCCCAAATTATGTGGAACTAGTTCGTGACTATTTCCATTCACTAGTGAACGACGCTTGTTTACGCTGATCTTAAAAAAAGAGGATGACATAGGGGATGATAGATACCAAGCAACGGATCGGATTGGCTTTTACATGGCAAAGCCCAGGCTTATATTGGCCCCTCTTCCATCTCAATTGTGGACACAGACCTGCCCGTGGTGTCACCTAGGGCAGCTACATTCATGAGGTAATATGTGTTGCGGGTTCACCCATAAGAATATAAAAAAATGGGTTGAGGCGTGGGGTTAGTTGCCCACAATCGGAAAACCCCTCCTAGTATGAAAAATCAACGACAAAGAAAACCAAATCATACTAATGTTGACGACCCCCGCAAACTTATAAAGGGCCAATATATGCGAATCTGCACTTGGATTGTGAGCACGTTGTACAGAACAGGCGAAGTTTTCACTTTGACGGATGTACTAAAAAAGTACAAAGCCGATATTATTGCCTTGCAGCAAATGCGATGGAAGGGATGATTACGCGCTGTATTATAGGTGGCATGAAACGAGACATGTATTTGGCAGGGGATTTATGGTTAACAGGAGAACAAAATACCACGTCTCCAGATTTACTCCAGTACATGAGCGAATTGCTATAATCCGTATAAAAGCGAAGTTCTTCTACATCAGTCTTATTTGCGCCCATGATCGGACGGAAGATGAGCAGACCATGACATCAAAATTCTGCTAGGAGATTTTAATGCAAAAATCGGAAGAGAAAATATTTTTAGCCCAAGGCATGAGATTGATTGACTTCGCGGCAGCAAAAAAAAACATGGCAGTTAGCAGCACCAGATTCAAGCATCTCGACATACACGAGACTACCTGTCTTTCTCCCGATCAAACAACGAACAATTTTGTGATAGACGAAAGGCATTCATCCAGTGTTTTAGACGTTCGATCGATCCGCGGAGCGAATATCGAATAATGTAGCAGCAAAGGTGCGTTCCAACACAACACGAAAACGCGACGTCAACAGACAGCAGAAGCCTACTTCCGATCAAACAACGAACAATTTTGTGATAGACGGAAGGCATTCATCCAGTGTTTTAGACGTTCGATCGATCCGCGGAGCGAATATCGAATAATGTAGCAGCAAAGGTGCGTTCCAACACAACACGAAAACGCGACGTCAACAGATAGCAGAAGCCTACTCCGCTCAAATTACCCACCTGCTTGGCGAAAGCACTCCTTGTCCCGATAATAATATAGAAGCACAATGGCAGAGAATTGCCCACTCTCTACAAACTGCAGCAAAAGCAACACTTGAGTACCAAAGACCACCATCAAGAAATCCGTGTAGGGCAACCCTGGAGACAGTAGCATCACTTAATACGAGAGAGAATTATCGGGAGAAAAGGAAAGAGGAGAAACGTATTCTCAGAAAAAAAGAAGAGAGAACAAGAAAAAGGTGAGCGTGAGCAAATCGAGATGTACAGAAGTCAGAATGAAGTTCGCACATTTTACCAACGAGTAAAACACCGAACCGAAGGCTTTGGCGCAGGCACTTCCTCTTGCAGAGATGAAAATGGTAACCTGGTGACAGATACAGACAGCATGTCGAGAATCTGGAAGGAGCATTTTGAATAGCTTCTGGTATCAAATAGTGGCGGCGAGGAAGATACCTCAGAACCAATGACGGTATAGAGTGTATATCACCTAGCCAAGATGCGATCAGAATATCAATCAATCGGCTGAAGAATATTAAAGCAGCAGGTGCCGATGGATTACCAGCCGAACTATTAAAGAGCGTTGGTCAGATTATTACAATTTGGCTAAAGGAATGCATGCCTAATGATTGGAACTTCTGTGTCCCATGCTCAAGAAAACGATATATGGCAAATTCCCATCGTGCTATGCGAACGACTGAAGCCAATGGACAATGGCATTATAGGATCATACCAGTGCGGCTTCTGACCTTGAAAATCCACCATTGATCAGAGTTTCACTCTGCGGCAAATCCTGCAAAAGACCCATGAAAACACACATCGACACACATTCTACCATCCATTCCTCGACTACAAAGCCACATTCAACAGCCCAATCCGCTCAGAGGTGTTTAAAGCCATGTCTGCATTCGGCATTGCTGCAAAATTAATACGGCTATGCAGGATAACTTAAACTGTCACAGCAATATCAGCAATTAAAGTCGGAATGGATCCCTCGGAACCCTTTAATACCGCACGAGGATTTTTGTCGTGTGATCTTTTTAACATCCTGCTGGAACAGCTCATACGAGAGGCAAAGGTGAACAGAAATGGTACTCTGTACACAAAACTACTCATGTTACTCGCCTACGCCGATGACATCGAGATAATGGGTCGAACATTGCGAGCGGTAACAGCCACCTTTGAACATATTGAGAAGGAGTCTGCCAAAGTGGGTCTGGCAGTAAATGGCCCAGAAGAACACCAAGGTGATGGTTTTAACGCGCAAGACGTCCAGGAGACTCGAACCAACAGTGGAACTTGAAAACTACTGCTTCAAGGTGGTAAACGATTTTTGGCAATAATGACATAAGTTGTGAAATTTTTAGAAGGATAGTATTGGTCAACTTGTGCTACTATGTTTGGGAGAAAATTTCTCCGAAGTTGTATCATCTATTCTCGGACATAGACATTGTCAGCCGTATCGAGCTGTAGCGACTACGGTGGCTAGATCATGTAGTGAGAATGGCATATAAAAGCGAGCCAACTAATGTTTCACGTAGAAGAGGAAGACCACGAATTCGATGGAAAGATCAAGTAGAAAACAACATTTCGGAACATGGTCTTTCAAATTGTATTACGCACAATTATAATCCTGCAAAGTTGTTCAAAAAATACTATAGCGGTGCTTTAAACGTCATGTAGGTCACGAGTCGTGGATCTATGCGTATGAGTAGCTTATAGTTCAATTAATCATTGATAAATGTCGTTCAATGAGCGGGGAGAACTAGTTCCGACTGGAGCAAAATTTCGGAATAGTTCATTTATGCCAGTTCGTCTCAAATCTGCTGTCTCTGCAATAGCATATGTTTGTACCAACTAACTCTCTCGGGTCTTCTATGTAAAAAAAAACTTCAAATAAAACGACTACGTTATATTAAACATACACCAGACGACATGCATATTTAAATGGCGGCGTCAAACCTCTTCAGAAAAGTGCGCCGAAGTGAAAGGTGCGGCTTAAAGATTAATTTATTGTACGTGAATAATTTGTTAATATTTTAATATGTATTTTTTAATTCAAGTGGTTATAATAACTTTGTTGTATGTGAATGGCATTACTATTTGATGGCTGTCATTTTTTTATAATAACATCGGGGAATGATGAATAGATGTTAACGGTTTTCGTAAAAAATCAAGAAATTTTGAAACGAACAATAGTTATACGAAGTAATATATTTAGCCCATAATATATGTAGGTTAAGTGCTTGGAATAAAATATCAAAAACATTTTTAATGAAATTGTATAGCATTTTTTTACCGTAACGTATATCTCGAATGTTATCGGTAGAGAAAACCCTGTTCGATCCTTCAAAGAGTCTATAGAATAGCCTAAAACATTTTGTATTTATTTATTAATATAGATCACTATAATTGTTCGCCATTCTGCTCTAAAACTTCAATTTCGTTTTCACTTAGCAATTTCACTTAAAATTTTAAGCGCTGAATGAAAAAAAAACACGCACACACCCATGCTATTTACCGGAATACTGCGAACGGTCGTCATCTTCTTCATGTAACCGAAGAAGTTTTACAAGGTTACTTTTGTGGAATTTCATGCATCTCTTCAGATTGCGCGCTTCTTCTTCGAAGCGAAAGAAATATTTCATGCATTTTGCTCGCGATCCAACATCATTTTGATCGTTTCTGTTTTTGTAGTTTTTTTATTTTTTTTTTTTTAAATTGCCACTTTTTTGCGTTCTTTCAACACCAATATAAACAAAGTTGGAAAACGTTTGTTTCTCTTCTTTCTGCAACAAAACACCGACTAAAGTCAAGAGAACCATCGACAACATCAAAACTTTACAAATTGAAACAAACAAAAGATCACAACAAGGCCAACAGCGATCCAACCAACCATTCATCCAACAGTATTGTATGTAGGTATGTGTATACGTTTTTACCCAACGTAATTTATACAAAAACAACAATAACAATAATAATAAACAATCTTCCCACCTTCTTTACCGCCCGACTGAAACGCCCAACAGTTGCGGTTGCAAAATCAGCATCAGGTCGCATCGCCAACCAGCCGGCCAGCTACAACAATGGTTGGTTAGCTGCAGCACAGTGGGACTAGACTAGTGGCACAGGAAATTGTGGTGAAAACAGTTTGACGTATGTTTTTCACACCGCGAATTATCACGATGAGAGTGCACAGATAAATTTAAATCGATGTATCCCTATGAAGCAACAACTTATAGAATAAAAAATTGGAACCTAAAAAATCAGTACCCGATAGTCCTGAGCAAACTGTCACGAGAATCCATAGACTGGCTCACAAAGGAAAGAAACTGTTAGCTGGGGAACAAAGGCGAGATCAGGATGAACCGTACATACAAGTTCGAACGGCGAACTGAAGCTCAGAAGGATAAGCCACATCTTTGGATGCAGATTTGGTCGCCGGATGAACAGACAAACTTCAAAACTCCCAAAAGAAACCGAGCCAACCAAAAGTCAAAGGAGACGGTCAGGAAAATCAATAGACTGGCTCCCAACCAGAAAGAAACTGTAAGCTGGGGCCCAAAGGCAAAAACTGATCAGGATGAACCGGAGGTACAAGTTCGAACGTCGAACTGATCCTCAGAAAGATAAGCCATTTATTTGGAAGCGGAAAAAACGGAAAAGCAAGTGCAAATAGTAAAGTGCTCTTCAGAAGAATAAGCCACTTCTTTGGAGGAAAACTAGGTCTCCGGAAGAACAGAAGAACGTCAAAACCCCACCAAAAGAAAGCCGAGATATCTCAAATTCATAAGAGACTGGGAGCAGCGAAGGTGGCTCCAGTATTAATAAGGCGATAAACCGCAGGAGCAAGTGCAAACAGTAAACTGCTCTTCAAAAGGATAAGCCACTTCTTTGGAGGAAGACTGGGTCTCCGGAAGAACAGAAGAACGTCAAAACCCCACCAAAAGAAAGTCATAAGAGACTGGGAGCAGCGAAGGTGGCTCCAGTATTAAGAAGGCGAGCGCTGCTTCAGAAACATTCGTAAATAACGAAAATCTCAAAAGGCCTGACTGACTTTACGAAAATGGGAGAGGACACAACAATTCTTAAGGAACCGCAATCTTATACGAAGGTTGTCAGGACGCCAAAGACGAACTCTGTTTTGCCGTGATCTACGAAAAAGGTACATCCGGGAAAGTAAAAAAGGGATATCCATTAGATGAGGTGATGGCTGTGTCAAAAATAATATCATGGATCGCCTGTTGCATGGAGGCAACCGCCACATCGATTTGGACAGATAGTCCATAATGCTAGAATCTGAGCCCTGAGGAAACTAGTAACAAACATTGTCTTCATAGGCGAGACACTCAAGCTGGTGAGGAAAAGAGACATTTCTCAATTACAATAGGCAACGGTCTTCATCAGAGGTTGGGACAACGAGTTCACGACTGAACACATGGTCGAAGTCTTTGGTCTGCAGAACAAGACTATACTGATGATGAAGGAGAAATCTTCCACAGGTCGGAGAACAAAGGAGGAATTCTACTTGTGGTAGATTTGGACAGGTCTTTAATTACAAGTCTGGCCAAGACTAAGGTTAAGTAGTCCAACGCATGGATTGGATAGGAGGTAGTCACAAAAAACAGCGAGGAAGAAGCACCAAGCAACAAAAGTGAGGGAGTATACCTCTGAGAAAACTAGTAACAAGCTCGTGAGGAAAATAGACATTCATGAAACAACAAAAGTCGAGGGTCTTCGTCAGAGGTTGGGATAGCGATTTCACTACAGAACGCACGATCGAAGTCTTTGGTCTGCAGAACAAGACACTGCTGGTGAAGAAGTGGGAAATCTTCCAAAGGAAAGAGAACAACAAACTGACTCTTCTTGTGGTAGGTTTGGTCAGGTCTTCAATGACAAATCTGGCCAAGACGTACTACGTGTCCAACGCTGTTTATATCGAAATAGAAACACCCAACAACAAAAGTGAAGAATATACCTTTTGAGATGACTTTTATAAATAGAAGACACTTTGAAGATCTTCTATAAATGTCTTTTAAAAGGTGTTCTATAAATAGAAGACCCTTTGAGAGGTCTTCCATAAATGAAGGCCTTTTGAACGGTCTTATACCAATAGGAAACTCTTTGAGATATATTCTATATATAAACACTTTTAAATAACTTTTTTTCGAAAATCACACTTTTGAAAGGTATTCTATAAATAGATGCCATTGCGAGATGTCTTCTATACATATAAGACCCTTTTGGATGTCTTTATACACAGTAGAAGGCCCTTTGACTTTTTTAAATCGAAAAAAAATTTAAGGTTTTTTCTATTTACATAAGACCATTTTTAAGAAGTATTGCATAAAGTGAAGGCATTTTGAAAATTCTTCTACAGGTACATCGCCTTTTAAGATTTTTTGATAGACCTACTTTAGGGGCAACTCCCATTTTACCCACTGTAAAACAATAAAAAAATGTCGGGTCATATTGTTTATGTTTTCATTTTTCAATTTTTCTGTTTTGCTCCAGTCCTCGTCATCATCAGTATCGTGGAATATTGAACGTCAAGAAAACTTTCCGTCTTCTTAAGTAAACTCAGAAATTTATGATATTTGTATATTTTTGTTTTGCTGATGATGCCAATTCTGGTAGGTATGTAAGTATGTGTGTCGGTTTCTTGCCTAGATTCTCTGGGTGCTGGGTTTCAGCATCACATCGTCAGTGCTTCGCCGTCATCATCGTAGTTGTGGTCGTTCTGATGGTTGTGGTCGAACTCTTTTACTTCCTCATGTGGCCAAACGAAACCTGAAACTGTGGATTTTTTGCAAGGGGTACACACACAAGCAAAGTGTTCAGCACAGTTATTTTTCGAATTGTTGTTGGATGCTGTTAGCTTGCCTAGACGTTGCGCCTGTGCGTGTGGGAGTTGAATGTGGCTTAAGAAAGCAAAAAATTAGCCTGAGGGCATGTTTATGCCGATTGGCGTGGCAATGTTTTGTTATGGATGGGGTCTTAATTTAATTAATTCCAGGATTATAATCAATAAAACTTTGTTTATATGGATTTTTGTATTTACTTTTTTCTTTTTTGTTCTTTCGTTGTGTGATGTCTTAACTTTCAAGGTTTCCGCGTCCATGTGGGATATTCTGCCAGGCATGGGAATTATGATGCACATCGGTTGATTTTCAATAAGGTGTAAATCGTATTCACTTATTTTTTCATATATAAAAAAAAAATTATATTTATTTGGGGTTGATTTGTGTTATGTTTACATTGTACTGAATTTCGTTAAACCAGTGGGGATGTTAAAAAATCCCTCAAAAGAAAAGAAAATTTTCGAATGTATATGGCGTTTTAAATCAAAATTTTATAGAAAATGTGTACTTTTCAAATAATCACACATTGGGCGCCACTTTCTTATTTTTTTCAACTGATCAAGAAATATTTTTTTCTCATAGCACTTAGCGCACGAATCAGTTATATTTTGTATTGATATTTCAATATATCAATTTATAGGAATTAGGTACTATAACTGGGTCCTCGAGTTGAATTTCCGAAGGAAAATTGAGTATTCGAACCACCACCCCCCCCCTTATATTGAGATATCAGCCCGGCTATTTTATATCTCTAGGTCGAATATAAGAATTACTAAGAAATATCCCAGCAGAACGAAGCGTTGTTCATGATATTAGCTGAGTAACATAATCGGAAAAAGAGACTACAGAATCTTTCGGTTCTTGGACTCTTTATATAAATTCAGACAGGTTTGTTAATATCATCCAAAAGTGTTGAGTCGGAACAAATGAAGTGTGGTGATATTTGAGAAGTTCTACTTTTCTTCTACAGATCTTCTATAAATCGGAAACATTTTGAGAGCGTTTTTCTAGATAGAGCAAAGTACTTCTTCAGGATATTGGTGGTTAAAAAACTTTTTTGTAGAATTTTTTTATATAAGTCCATATTTGGACTTAGCCCCCATATAAAATTCCCGCAACATTTTAGGCATTTTATAGGTTTCCAGATGAAATGTGTTTGAGGTTGACTTCATCAGGACCTGGCTTCCAGACCTAAACCCCAGTGAGCACGCGTGCTGTGTTTTGCCTGATGCGGATCTAAAGCCATGCTTACTGCTGCAGTTTCGTATTTATACAAATGCCCATCGTTTTGCAGTGCGTTGGGCCCATGTTAAACCATTACCTTGAGGTAAGCTGCAGGGTCTAAAGCCGGCACAGATAGAGGGCAGACGTGTGGGGCTTGCTTGAGGCGATCCTAAAGCCATGCTTACTGCTGCAGCTTCGTATTTATTCATATATTTCTTTTGCCGGAGGATACAAATTCTGCATTGATTAATTCCTAAGTACAACCAAAATAGTGAGTTGGCCCCACGAGAAACCTGGGCGAGAATGAGTTTGAGGCTTCATAACATTGAGGTAAATTTCAGGGCCTAAAGCAATGCTGAATGCTGCGGTATTGTAAAAATGAGGATCGGGTCTAATTGCACTATACCAAACCTGCAATTAGCCAATACGTACGGAAACGGAATGTGAGGCAGCAAAAAGTTCCCTATATCGATCAATCACTCGAACCTACATTGATAATGGAAATATGTTGGGTAGTGAAAGAGAAACTAAGGGCAAGAGGGAGGAAAGTATGGGCGGATGCACGTTTATAAAATCTTCTCTTGCGTAGTTACTGGTTCCCGAAGATGCCGTAAGAGGGAGGAAAGTATGGGCGGATGCACGTTTATAAAATCTTCTATTGCGTAGCTACTGGTTCCCGAAGATGCATGCGACTTCATAATCTTGAGATACACTTCCGAGGGCTAAAGCCATGCTGACTGTTGCAACTTCTTAGAACCAATAATTGGCTAATAGCAGGTCATCGAAATGAAGAAGCACTATAATGGACGTGTAACTAAGGTTCTGCGATAATGAGTTTGAAACTGCATTACCTTGAGGTAGACTTCAGGGTCTAACGCCATGCTGACTTCGTAGAACTGACAATTGACTAATTGCAGGACAATATACTAAAGAAACAATATACTGGACCGATGCGTACGGAAACGGACTGTGAGGAAGCGATAAGATGCCCTAGATCAATCGATCGAACCAACAATGATAATGAGAATATTTTGGGTAGTGTAAGATGAGCTAGACGCGAGAGGGAGGAAATTTCGGACGGATGCACGTTTATTAAATCTTTTCGTTGTTTCTGGTTACCGAAGTTGGGGTACGACACCATCGATTCTCCTTCAATGGAGTAGAACATCAACAAAATAGTAAGGCGAACAAACTTCAACATTCCGATACACAGCACAAGCTATGCGCGGGTTTACAAATGACAAGTGATCGATTGAAGACTATTGTTTTCCGTATACTCAAATAAAATACAACGACTGTCCCAGTGGATTTTTTTTTTGTATAGGAGTTCAATCGTTCGCAATTATGCCCATTTATTCAGCTGTCGTTATACTTCGGTCGTTCTTTTGATAGTTCATCGCTCGCTCTTTTAATGAACTAAAAAGAAGGACTTTGTAAGACCTAGTTCAATCGGTCTTTTAAGTGAATCGTTCATTTGAACTAGTTCATTTGTGAACTGTACAACTCTAATTGCATGCGGGCTGCTGGTTAAAAAGAGATTTATTTAAGTAAATTAAATGACATTTACATTATATCTTTTTACCGGGTTAACCGACTTTATGAGGATTTATTTAACATATATAAAATGGAATTGACAATTTTAACCCACTGCATTAAATCTGATGCAATGTAAACGTACTATTATTCAGGGCTTCTTGGGTTATTGGCGGTTTTAGGTCAGTGAAAAATAAAGTTTAAGACCTGGTCGCGATTAATTTTAAGTTTCCCACATGTAGCCCATCGCTCCTTGAGATGTTTTGTATATTGTGGATTACAATCTATTTTTTCTGTGGAGTGGCTTCAAATCTTGCCATCTTAAAGAAAATTGAAGGATATAAATCCCCGGCCAAATACTAAATCATGGAAATTGTGTTGACAGTATAAAATCTTTCCATAGGCGTATTTAACCTCCGCCGAGAATTGTGAATAGCACCAAGGGGTCGATTCCAATATAGGCTAACATAATATCCTCGATTTTATGAGTAGCTGGGATTTCTGGACAGATTTCAACACATAACATAAAATGTGTGGACCATTCGGTGAACGGGGTAATATCTGAGCCTAGATTTCCTTTCCGTCCGCCTCTATGAATGTAGTTTTCTTGAATGTTTATAATTAAAAAAGCCTCAATTTAAAGACCATTTTTGAAATCGAAATGTAATATTAATAATGTTTTTGACAATTTACTTTACAAACAATAAAGAAAAAAGTTTGAAACCATATGATTGTCACTTACACCTTATTAAATACACCTTGCGTTCAACTGTTACTCGATTTGCAATTACATGGTTGTATCTAATTGTACATTTATACAGGGATGCACATAAAAGGTATCTACTACTATTTTATCTTGACAAAAAAAAAAAAATCCAGCCAGAACAAATTTTCTTCGAAATTCTATTTTTATTTTTCAAAATAAAAAGAAGATGTATTGAAATTTAAATTCTCCGCTTACCTTTAACAGCTTCGTAATATCCCAAATCCAGCGTGAATGATTTTCTATTAAACCGCCAAAGAAAACGAAGATTCTTATTCCAAAATTTTTAGCAGCAGCAATGTGTTGTTGCGCCTTCCTGCTAATAAATCTCAACCCTTAAATTTCTCAAAGATGGGAAATTGTTTACAGATGTTTGTTAGACGTTTTTCGGAAACTCGCGCACAAGGTTTGATTTTTTTTTGTGATTGCCGCGTAATAGAAGATACGAATTGTTGTACGAAAATTAAAATTCGAGGTGATCGCGCGTAATACACCAAATATTGTACACCACCTTAAACAACCGGAAAATATCAAAGAAACCGGTAATTTTTGCTTTTATTATTTAATTTTTTTTTATTTTGGCAAAAGTTATTTTCTTTATATTTTGGGGGATAATTTTTTCTTTCTTTCCGTTCTTTTCCGTTTCGTATTTCTAGCTTCTACGCGCGTTGACGACGACTGATTTGATCTTTGCGCACTGTTTTTTTCCAAGCGTTGCTCTGGGGGAGACTACTCTACTACTAGTTAAACTTGTAGTTGTTGTTGGTGTTGTTGTAAGTTTTGTGGCCGGTGTTGCTGCTTCTGCTGCTGCTGCTGTTGATCATTACCAGATACTTTCCTCCTCTAGTGTTTCGATTGTTGTTGCTTTATTGTTGTTTATGTTTTGTTCGAAGCTATTTTTTTTCGAAAAAAGAGAAAATAAACAAAGAGAGGGAGAGAAGAGAAATAATACAAATTATTATTTAGAGAGCTTTATTTGAATATGTTAATGTTTTATTCTGGAGTTGTTGTTGTTTTTTTTTTTTGTTTTTTTGCTTCGGGGAGAAGTGAAAACAGTTCAATCTTTGAAAACATAAAAAGCTCGACTTGACCTTAATTTACACAACACAGAGAGCAATCGGTACGATACTCTCATACACAAGAAAAAAAAAACTCCCGGGAGAAACGAAAACTTGTTTTCATACCTATTTTTTCCACAAACAGAATAACACAATTTTGAAAAAAAAACACACCTCAGCAAAGTTTTTTTTTCTGATGACGTAGTTTTTAATAAAAATCATGAACGAAAAACCAAATAACTGGACTTGTAATTTGTTTTTGTCGGTTTACTTTTTCGTATAAATTGTTGTTTACATTTTTTGCATTGAAGCGATTTTTTGTTAAAGAAATATATTATTTATTGCATGTATCGTCATGCTTTTATTTTCGTCGACTAAATAAATTATATTTAAAATCTAAAGTTTAAAATAATAATAACAAAAATATAGAGACGATATTGCATTTAAAAATATTTAAATATAACCAGTGAGCGGAGCAGTATAGTCGGACAGGGCCGACCATATGATATACTACACAACTTCCACGAAAATCTAACATTCTGTGGTTCTACTTTCTGAGCTTCGGTAATATATCGCGATATTTGCACCCTCTTGACCGACAAACAAATATTACTACTATTCAGTACAGCTTTTCTAGTCACTTGTCCAGATCCCTTCACCGTGGCTTGTGTTGTGATGTTCGGCTTTCAATTGCGGCTTATAGATGGACTCGAAAAAAAGTTTTCAGTCCACTTCCATCCCACTTCATCCCAATATTATTATCTGATCATAATCGAAAATTATAGGTGTTGTCCTTGGCCATAACTGGGACCTCGAGGAACATTTCAGGGCGATCAGCGCTATATTTTCGCCCTCTAAGTGTGGTAATGAGTTACCAATTAAATCTCAGTACGTAAGCACCCTTAAATATTTAAGTGTAACTCCCACTTCCGAGTACATACGATCATATAATTGGTATCAATTTAAAGGTCAACCACTCTTGAACATACTATCAACATCTCGGGTCTAGGTCCTTCAGGGGCAAATACATACGCCATAGAATACAAATTTTGTAATTTTTCACAAAAAAAGTCAGGGTCCATTTGACCCGCTAAATATTGACCAATCCTTATCAAAACAGGCATGCTTATTCTTTGGCCCGATCCCCTTCTCCATGTAAAATTTAATGATGTTCGGGCCATAATTGCGGCCTCTGGAGCAACCAGAAAAACGGAAAAAAATAAGTATTTGGTCCATTTCGTCCCCTAAATATTCATAATTGCGTCCTCTGGAGCAACCAGAAAAACGCACAAAAAATAAGTATTTGGTCCATTTCGTCCCCTAAATATTTACCGATCTTTGCAAAAAAAAAAAAAAAAAAAACAATAGGGGTCTTCATTGGCCAGAACCCATATTACATGCAAAATTTCGTGAAGATTGGTCCATAACTGTGGCCTGTATCGTGTTTACAAATTACAATGGACGGACGTACGGACACGCATGTCTAGATCGACTCAGCTAGTCGAGATATGACGATCGGTATACTTAAATTTAATGATGTTCGGGCCATAATTGCGGCCTCTGGAGCAACCAGAAAAACGCACAAAAAATAAGTATTTGGTCCATTTCGTCACCTAAATATTTACCGATCTTTGCAAAAAAAAAAAACAATAGGGGTCTTCATTGGCCAGAACCCATCTTACATGCAAAATTTCGTGAAGATTGGTCCATAACTGTGGCCTGTATCGTGTTTACAAATTACAATGGACGGACGTACGGACACGCATGTCTAGGTCGACTCAGCTAGTCGAGATATGGCGTTACAAACTCTTGGTGCTGCACAAAGCTATAATACCCTGACAGCATAGTTGTGTAGGGTATAAAAATCAATTCAATAGAACTGTATCGAGATTTTCGTACAGTGAGGCACAGTCAAAAGTATCCTCTTGGTTCTTTGTAGTAAAAATGCCATAATAATTTCAAAAGCTTCTTTGGATAGTCTTATGCGAAATAAAATGGATTTTAAGTGTCGTTTCATAACTGAGCCCCAAAGAAGGCCATAAGTTCACTATAGGATTCAAATCCGGGTACAGAGGAGGTGTTTGAGTCACTTTGGGACAATTATTAAGCATTCATTCTCGAACGATCTGGGACATCTGGGTGTTTGAGGTCATTATTTGGATCAAATTTCAATATTGTCCCCAATTTTCAGCACTTCAATTCTAATTATCTTTTAGAATGTTTAAATAATAAATCTTTTCCAAAATTCCTTCAATAAAAACGAGATTTCCTTCTACGGCAGCGCACATGCAGCCACATACCATTATATAGCCTCCTCTGTCCTATACGGTCGGAATTGTGTGCTTTGTGTCCACAAGTTTATTCCGATTCGCCATACCTTACTTGGTCCATCCGACCAAAACATGTAAAATCAGCTTTCATCAGCAAAAATAACAGATTTCCAAAATGCAAAATTCGTTTTTCGTGTTCTTGAACGAACTTCAATTGGAGTTTCCGGTTTTTGGGGTTTATGCAACTTTCAGTGCAACTCTACCTTGAAAAAAAAAAAATACTAATGGTATCCCAAATAACCCGCCAACACTACTAAAGTTGTAGACGCAGGCACGGTCAAACTGTTTGGTTTATTGTTTTAACTTGCAATACCAACTACAACGTTATGTGCATTCGTCACAAAGTGACGACACATAGCAGTGGGAAATTTTGTAGTTGTCTGCAAATGTCTTGTTGACCACGAAGTCAGGCACCAACGAACTTCTCATTGAGGTCGTATTGCTGGTAACGTAAGAACATCGCTTTGTCACAAGAGGCATTTGGGTATGAAAGGTTTTTGGTAAAGAAGCAATAAATAGCTTCTGGGGAGAATATCCCAACAAAAAACTAAGGGAACTGATGAGGATCAGTGGCGAGTCCGAGACTATAGTCTTCTCTAAATAAATTATAAATAGAAATAGAATATAAATTGTTCAGTGTAGAAAAATTTAGCTACTGGGAAACCGGAATACGTCAAGACTGCCGATGATCAACAGTGTCATGACTTAGCTAATTGGGTCATTGAAATGCTTGAAACTAATCTGAAATTCCATCGAAAAATAATATGCATCCATTTCTACCTCGATGCCTACATGAAAAGCAAAATTTGTGCCAACCAGGAATCGGAAAAGCCTAATGTTATTGACCAGTATGGTCATTAAACTTACTTTTTCGAAAAAGTAATCGAGAGATAGAGAGGAGGAGATGGGTTTGATAAAACTGATTTGATAAAACTTCCATATAAGAGTGCCCCTCAATGTTCGATATTTTGGGGAAGTTTGGGCACATTTTCCAACTGAATTGAACTTAACGAACTTAACGGCCTTTTTATAGTTTAAGGGGACCACCCCCATTCTCGGGGTGAATTTTTAATTAGAATCTACACTTAATTAATTAGAATCTACACTGATTCAAGAATGTCCCTACAAAATTTCAATTGAAAATCTCAAGAACTCTTGAAGATATAGCCGATTTATTGTGTCAGCTTCAAGTGACGGCTAAAGGGCTTCTCAAACTTTAAACGCGTTTTTCTCTTTTGCGAATGGCGGGCATGATAACTCAAAAACTAATAACCCAATCGATTCCAAATTTTTACACTTTTCTCTGTGAGTGTATAGGTATCGTATGAACTAGTATAAAGCCAATCGGTGAAGATCTTCCTTATTTTTTAACTTGGTTTTTGGTCAAAAATCGGCGATTTTCCAAAAATATTTTTTCAAAGGTCCGCCATTTCGTTAATTTTAATACTAGTTCATACGCGAGCCAGACATGTACTCGTTCTAACACCGTTGGAATTTTCGGATTCCGATGTTCCAGTGAGGAGTTATCATGCCCGCCATCAAAAATAACGAAACACTTTAAATTTTAGCTATATTTTTTAAAAGGTTTATGATTTCCACGGAGACTGCTTTATGATTTCTTGGAGGCTGTAATACATCTGATTTTACATTTTACAATATGTTTGGCCTTCGCGTTAAGATTTCTCCCCAATTTAGGTATTTTGTTGAAACTGGTGTCCTCATTTCCATGTGATAAAATTGCATACTAATTTTCATAGCAATCCACATAAGTCAATATTTTGTTCAACCTGCCTGAAACATTTATTTAAGGGGACCCCCCCCCCATTCTCGGGGTCAAAATTTTTGTTGATATAATTCGAATCTACACTGATTAAAGAATGTCTCTACAAAATTTCAAGTGAAAATCTCAAGAACTCTTGAAGATATAGCCGATTTAATGTGTCAGCATCAAGTGACGGCTGAAGGGCTTCTCAAACTTTAAACGCGTTTTTCTCTAAACATTTTTTTGCGAATGGCGGGCACGATAACTCAAAAACTAATAATCCAATCGGTTCCAAATTTTGCAACGTTTCTCTGGGAGTGTATAGCTCTCGTATGAACTAGGATAAAGCCAATCGGTGAAGATCCTTATTTTTTAACTTGGTTTTTGGTAAAAAATCGGCGATTTTCCAAAAATAATTTTTCAAAGGTCCACCATTTTGATAATTTTAGAGCGAAGTCAATAATCCTAGTTCATACGAGAGCCAGACATGTACTCTTTCTAACACCGTTGGAATTTTCGGATTCCGATGTTCCAGTGAGGAGTTATCATGCCCGCCATCAAAAATAAGGTCTTTTCTTTAATTACAAAAAACAATAACAAAAATTTTTTGTAAATTATTTTTCTTCTCTTTTAAATCTTCAATTATATATGTGCAAAGTTAGAAACCTTAACAAGCGTTGGTATTGATTTACCAGCCCATTGAAAATCTTGAAAAATTAAAATCGAGAATGGGGGTGGTTCCCTTAATTAGCTACGCATTTTTTCTGGAATCCTTTTTATCCCATCCACCATATCCTTCCAAAATCCACAATAACACCTCGAAATATTCACCAGGGATCCAACAAAGTATATATTCTTGATCAGACTAAAATTCTAAGTCGATTTAGGCATGTAAATCGACTGTCTGTCCGTCTGTTGAAATCGCGATAGAGATAGCAATATTTTAGAGTTCTGAAATTTTTGCACAGACATAGGATATATGATATTGCAAAAAGAATATTTTGGTCCATGTTTTTGTGTAGCCCCCAATATTCGGTATTTTGGACACGTTTTCCAACCGAATTGGAGGTAATTTGATATTTTGGGATCTCATTGAATCCAAATCAAATCATTGATATTGACCCAAGTTTCAGGGTAGCACCCATATAACGGTACACCCAGTATTCCTTATTTTGGGCGACTTGAACATGTTTTCCAAACAAATTGACTGTAATTTTGTATTTTCGGTTCTCATAGAATGGCACATTTCCGTACTAAAACCAGTAAGGAAAGCAGTAAAGTCGGACGGGGCCGACTATATGATACCCTTCAGCACTTTGGGTATATCCAACAGATGGAATCCTAACAGACGTCGCATTTTTGAAGGACCATTAACATGAAATTAAACATGTCAATCTGCAACCTATACTAAATTTAGGTCAGATATAGAGTTGCTTCTTGCAATGGGACAAAAAATGGAAATAAATTTAAAGCAAAATATAGAAATCAAAACCGATTTCATCGAAACTTGCCACATGTTAGGTTACACCTATTTCAGTGTGTTTTTTTGCATTCGGCCTCATTTTGAGTTCTTCATTTACTTATAAATCGAAATTTCGTGCATTTACATAAAATCGGATCCAAATATATATGGGAGCTATATCAAAATCTGAACCGATTTTCACGACTTAATTCAGTACGCTATGCCAAATTTCGTGGAAATCGAAGGATATTGCACTTTGGTGCACTATTTACCTAAAATCGGACGATAATATATATGGGAACTATATCTAAATCAGAACCGATTTGTCCCAATTTCAATAGGGTTTGTCCTTGGGCCAAATAAGTGAACTGTGCGAAATTTCATCCAAATCGGATCACAAATGCGATCTGTACTTTGTTAACAAAAATACATGGACGGACGGACGGACATGCATAAATCGACTTAAAAAGTGATTCGATGCATGTTCTCACAAGGAACCCTATGTCTATTTCGTTTCCTTTTGCCTGTTACAAACATATGCACAAAGACATAATACCCTGTACCACAGTGTGGTGAAGGGTATAAAAATTAATTTTGAATCACGTTTAAGGGGTAGGCCCCATAATAAATATGATAGCCCCCCAATATGGGGTTTCTTAACAAGTGTTTCAATTTAATTGGCTGTAATTTGGTATTATGGGTTCTCATAACGGTTTCACCACATCTCCACACTAAAAATTATTAAAGTTAACCCAAGTCGGTATTGTGAGAATTTATGGATCCGTTTTTCAACCAAATCGGCTGTAATTTGATATTTTGTACTCTCATTGGTTGCCAAATCTAACTACCAAAAATATAAATATTGATCTCCGTTTTAGATATTTTGAGAATTCCAATCATCTTTTTCCACCACACATATTTCGGTATGTTCAAGGTCCTATCATAACATGATTTTTCTTCTAGGAGCCCCCATTAATATTAGATATTTTGATTGTCTTCCACTCCACTATGAGGGCCGAACTTTACATCGTTTTTACTTGTTTTGTATTTATTTATTTGTATTATTTATTTAATATCATTTTTTTAAGTTTTGGCCAATTTGGCGGATTTTTGGCACTTTTCACTTTTTTTTATTTTTTTAATACTATTTTAAGTTTTAATTTTTTTTTTATTTTTTCATAAAAACATTTGTATTTAATTCATGATACTAACTTCAGACAACATACAACAACATGTAATGGTTTTTTATTTTATTTTTTAATACTTCTTTATAAAACTGGTTTTCATTATTTTTTGTTTTTACTTTTTTTAATAACATTTGCACATTCTAGCTATTCTGGTATTTCTTGTGTTCTTTTTTAACAATTATTGTTAATTTCCAGGCGAACAACGCGCTGATTCGAACCGATTGCCACGACGGATTGAAATGAATGCCAAACAGCTCTTGGAGCTGAGACCAACACCAACGGCTAGATTTTATTTGTTTCTTTTTTTTTGAAATTTTGCGGCCCCTTACAGCTTGTGAGTGCGGCGAGTATCAGTTAGCTGGGCAGCATGTGTACACGAACGAATACTCTGCGCAATGTGCTCTGCACTCTGTACTCTTTCGCTCAGAAGTGACTAAAATTTGAGTTGTGTTGAGGTGGCGGTTGGCTGGTACCCCACCTTTGTTTTTGTTGCTGTTGTTGTTGTTTTTATTGTTGTAGGTTATTTAGTTTCAGCGTGTGATTGTTTTGTTTTTGTTTTCTGTTTATTTGTTCCCCCTGTGATTATTATTCTTTTGTTGATTTACTATTTGGAAGAGGTTAACTCGAGAGAGAGCGCGAGGAAGAGTTGGTAGCATTATTGGTATGCTGGGCCATTTGTCCCCTCATTGATATTTGGTCTTGATGGCACAGTGAAAACGACCCACTGTACCACCACACCAATGTTTGTTGTTTGCATGTGTGCGCTTGCGAGTTTGGAGTTGGGTTTGTTCTCTTGGTCTTTGCGGTTGTTGCTGGTTTTCTTGTTCTTCTTTTGTTGTTGTTGTTGTTGTTGTTGCTTTAACACAAATACTCTGGCACATCACATCACCGCCGTACAATCCACAATACAAACTGGTTTTAGCAAATTTCAAGCAAAAAGCAAAAAAATATTTATACAAAACTTATCCAGACAACATTCCAAAGCTTAAAATTTAATTTGCAAAACTTAAACTTAATTAATACAAATTGCTGATTTCACAAGAGCAATTAACAACACTTTTTTCACTTTTCCCCAAAAGAAAATCAATTATTTAAACAATTAATTGCATTACACACACACATACAATTTTTCATTCTCCAAAAACAAGGCGAAGAAGAAAATCACCAAAACACAAGAATCTTGCTTAGTTTTGCGACTAAGTCGTTTAATTTTGTATTTATTTTTTATTTTAATAAATTTTGTAATTGCAAATAAACAATTATTTTTTCTCTTTTTTGTTTTACTTCTTCGATTTTACTTTGAACACGATTCTGTTGGACTAATTTATTTCTTTTTCCGTGCACACGTCCGCTCGATTTCAAACACAATCTCTCAACTGAAACTGGAAAACAGAATCTTGAACATAGGTGCCCAAAATTAAAATGCGTTAGTATGTGTGAGAGAAAACAGAACAGTACCGAACAAAATTGTGTGTACATTTTGGTGGTCGGAAAAATTATTGAAGAATTTAATTTTTGTTATTATATAAATTAAAATCATTATTAAAAATATTTTTATATGAATTACAAATTGTATATGTCACAAAAATCTAATAAAGATTATAAAGTAGAATATACCGAGATAATCGTATTGTAATATTAAATATTAATATTAAATACTACGATAATTATCAAATATTTAATTCTTTTAAAAAAAAATAGCAATTGTTCTGTTGTTTTTAAAAATTTTTAAACATACAAAACGCATTTTGAATAATAAAATAAAAATCCAAATATACTGAAACACTTTTATCCCTAAGTGTTATTTCGTTGATTTTCTAGTTCTGCGGACACGACGACGTGCGCGCACCCCAGCATGTGTTCATTCGTTGCCTGTCAAACAACGACTGACTGAAAGAGCATAACAATGCGTGTGAGTAGGCAGCTACTTTAAAGTATACTGATGGGCACCTATGATCTTGAAACAATTTACCGACAATTTCAATTCAAGAGTCGGTTTTGGTTGTTTTCTACTTGTTGCGTACTTCTATGCTACCGCTCTCTCCCTCTCTCTCTCTCTCAAATGCCAACACACGCACACACAAACACAGCCAATGTATACGGCGTATACATTGGCGTATACCAGGCATGCTTACCCATATACGCTACCGTAACTGAGGGTCGATGGGTAAACACATTTTCTCTTTCTTTCTCTTTACGTCAGTCGTTTTTAATGGTGAATTCTCAGTTACGCTCGCACACACTTGCTCTCAATTTAATTTTGCCCAACACTGGCGTATACTATACGCGTATTTGCCCCACTGTTTGGCAACTCTTTTTTTTTTTTGTTAGGCCAAGTATCTCAGCTGAAATGTTTGCTCTCTCACTTTTTTTGTTGTTGCTTGTTTGAATATGGCGCGTGTGTATGCGTCCGTGTGTGTTACACATACAAGATCAACAACAACACGAGGAGAGAAATAATCACAACACCTCAACCTAACTAGACGCTCTCCAATGGAGTTCACATCCAATATTTCAACTCCCTGTGAGGCACAAGCGGATTTTTATTATCCGTGGACAGGCTAAATGGAATGGCATGCTTAATTTTGATGGGCTCTTGTGCTACTTTAATAGGAAATGTATTATGAAAGATTATTATTAATTAGTAAAAAATTCAAAATAAGAAAAACAAAACAAAACCAATCAGAAGTTGAACTCCTATCTGTTTTACTTGCTTTGCCTTTCAGATTTTTTTTTGTATCAATTAAAAACTTGCAAAAATGTTTTTGATACTTAATGCAAGGACAGGCAGGGATACGCTCTTTTTCGTTTTTGTACACTCAAAGAAGGCACGCGTGCGTTGGTTTGCCTGGTGCTGACTTATTGAGGCTTGAACGGAACTATTCCCTTTACATATCTTGTTTAAATGGGAAACCAACAAAAAATACAATAACTGCTCCTAACAATATGCTACAAAAATGTGTAATGTTAGAATTGTTGGCAATAGAAGTGTTGCCAATCAATTATAAGAAAAAACTCGTTATGGTTCAATTCATAACTAAAACACAATAGCGCCGTTCCTGCAGTTTTTTTATAGTAAAAGAACGGACTATGAAAAATTACTCTCACAATACAAAATTGTCTCAAAAAGTAAGCGAACAAAAAAAATAGAAAAAAAAAAACTTGAAAACGCATACAAAAACATGACATGATTGGTCTAAATTTGTTTGTCACAACCATGCTCTATGGGCCAGAGATCTAATTTTTTGGCCATAATTCATGGTACAATTATAAAAGGTAACAGCAAATCCCAGCTGATTTGATTCCAACGTAATACTAGTGTCAATATGAATTTGACAAACTCCCGTATTCAATTTACTCAAATCTTTCTTCATTGAATAGCTCACAATTCCCTGCATTTTCATATGTGTTACACATATAAGTGGCAATAGCTCAATTATAGGAAAGATTTGGAAGCGATAGATATATAAATTATATAGATTTTCATTCATGTTTTTCAGGATTCGAAAATATTTCATCTTTAAAATAAATACATTTTTCTGTCATGTGACACTAGTATAACTTACAAAAACAAATTTGCATGTGGTTGTTGTATCGTTTGTTGTACAACACTTGCTGTTACCTTATATTATTATACCATGGCCATACGTCTGCAGTCTGTGTGTGCATTTGTAAAGTGACTTTAGTGGCGTTTTGCTCGTGTTTTCCCTGATTTATTTTGCTTTAGAATAAAGTGGGAAGTGGAACCCGCTCTCCCAGCAAATTGTCATCACCTGCACCACGTAGCGGCGGTGCTGGACGAAGCAACTTAAAACAA
Organism: Musca vetustissima; assembly: GCF_032173495.1. Taxonomy (NCBI): domain Eukaryota; kingdom Metazoa; phylum Arthropoda; class Insecta; order Diptera; family Muscidae; genus Musca; species Musca vetustissima. Next base: position 226,604 of record NW_026880195.1, read on the forward strand.
CGTAAAACCACAAGCAGCAGCACAACTGCTCCCAGAAGCCGTGCAGCTGGTGCCGCTGGTACCGGTGAAATGTGGCGTTTCTATACCGATGATTCTCGCGGTTCCAGTTTTGGTAATGTCAATGTCCATGATTTACATGCAAATAAAAATGCAACTATGTTCCGTTCCAGAACCTAAAATAATCTACTAATTTTACAAGTTTTGCAACTTTTTACTCAAAAACCGTTCTTGAACCCACAAAACTAGAAAAACATTGAATCAAATTTAAGAGAGCCCAAAACAAAATGACGTTCTCTTTGTAAACTTTTTACTCGAGAAATTTGGCCGAGTAAAAATGGTAAACAGGAATGCCTACTTCTGATTGGCTGTTATGTTGATTTTGAAGTATTGCCATCTAATTTTGGCATATTTACTAGATTTGCGTTCCCGAACTTTTCAAATTATTTTGTACTCTGAGAGCAATTTTGAAATGTTTCCCTTTTACTAGATATACTATTAAAAAAGTACTGGAACAGACCATATGTAAATATTTTGTAAATAGTACCAAAAACTACATCACAGATATTAATACCTTTTCATGAGTAGTACCTAAGATCAATCTAATTTCAATAACTCAATCTTATTTCAATATTGGCAATAACTCTTATGAGAGGTAGCAAAATTCTGGACAGAGAACATTTCAAGGCGTCGCACAGTGGGTTAGAATAACCTGTTTCCTTGGATTAATTAAAAAATTAAATTTTAAGTATCGTTAAAAATTTTTGCACACGGTTAAAGTATATAAAATTCTACATCACTTGTCGTTGAAATAAATGTCAAAAGTGGACTGGTGTTTTTGTAGTGAAACTTCAAAGTCAAACTTCATACAAATTTTTGTGCCAAAAAAGGCTGAAAAAAGTGAAAACGTTCCCGTTGAAAATTTTATTTATTTTAAAAAGTATTGTAAAAGTTAAAATTTTTTCAATGGAACCATGAAGTTTAGGTTATTTTGCAAATACTTCGTTAACATTTGAGTATGAAATTGTGTTTGGAAGTGATTAAGATTTAGTTATTTATATTGAAAATGCCAAAAAAATTAATATTTTTATATTTTAAATGGATAAATAGTTATTATTCGTCCACATTCGTGTCATAATTTTTGGTTTATATTAAAGAGGACATAAATCTGTGTTATATTGCAAAATTTTACGCTGCCCTTTTGTGCCTTTTAGAAGCTATGCATTGTTTAATACAAGTATTGCAGCAGTCAAATTAGCTAAAAGTCACATTGATCTCGTGGCTGGTGATGTTGTTGAGTGTTGTGTTTTCTTGTTTTTCATGTTATTTTTTCTAAATATTTTATTGTTATTATTTTTGTTTCTTTTAATAATATTCTTTGTTACAATAATATTTTGTTTTTGTTTATTTTAATAATATTCATTGTTTTGACAAATAGTGATTGTGTTGTGCAGTTTCAAGTAGTCGGGTAAAAGGGTTCTTTATTAGCATTTTTTATAGGTACAAGTTCGAACGTTGTTTTTTATAATCGTCGAAGCTTATGATGAATTCGAGCGCTCAAACATAAAAAAGGCACCAAAACGCTAAAAAAATCTGCCGAAATAACAAAAATATATGTTAATTTAATAAAAATACACGTGTTATAGCTGTATCCAGTGGCCATGAGATTAATAATGAAAAATTTCAAATATATGCACACAATACATGACGACTTTTTGTTGAAACGTATCCTTGGTATAATATGCCTACCACTTTGCACAAGTTTTTTATTCACGGACCCGAAATTGTGTCAAATGCCATTTTACATATTGAGCAATTATCAGATGTTGGTGATGCTGCGGACAGAGATGGCCTGTCAGAAACAGTGACGTAAATGACATACATTTCCGACGTAGAATACATACGTCAGAAACGTCGGAAACCCACTCAAAACCATTATGTTTTTTATAAAATATCTATTTACATTTATGGATTTGGAAATAACGTATGCTTTACTCAAATTCATATCGAATATCAAAATTTTTTTCTTAAAAAAATTCAGAATTTTTCATCATTTCTAGTAAAGAATAGCCAGATATACAGTAAAAATAATATATGTTCTTGAAAATTACTGGCCACTGGATACAGCTATAACACGTGTATTTTTATTAAATTAACATATATTTTTGTTATTTCGGCAGATTTTTTTAGCGTTTTGGTGCCTTTTTTATGTTTGAGCGCTCGAATTCATCATAAGCTTCGACGATTATAAAAAACAACGTTCGAACTTGTACCTATAAAAAATGCTAATAAAGAACCCTTTTACCCGACCACTTGAAACTGCACAACACAATCACTATTTGTCAAAACAATGAATATTATTAAAATAAACAAAAACAAAATATTATTGTAACAAAGAATATTATTAAAAGAAACAAAAATAATAACAATAAAATATTTAGAAAAAATAACATGAAAAACAAGAAAACACAACACTCAACAACATCACCAGCCACGAGATCAATGTGACTTTTAGCTAATTTGACTGCTGCAATACTTGTATTAAACAATGCATAGCTTCTAAAAGGCACAAAAGGGCAGCGTAAAATTTTGCAATATAACACAGATTTATGTCCTCTTTAATATAAACCAAAAATTATGACACGAATGTGGACGAATAATAACTATTTATCCATTTAAAATATAAAAATATTAATTTTTTTGGCATTTTCAATATAAATAACTAAATCTTAATCACTTCCAAACACAATTTCATACTCAAATGTTAACGAAGTATTTGCAAAATAACCTAAACTTCATGGTTCCATTGAAAAAATTTTAACTTTTACAATACTTTTTAAAATAAATAAAATTTTCAACGGGAACGTTTTCACTTTATTTCATTATGAAATAAATCCCTAAAAAGCAATATGAAATAACTCCCCACCGAAATGAAGGACTTACTTACTTAGCTGGCTTGTTACAGAACGGATGTTCCATAAGCCGAGCTTAAAAAAGATTTCCAAGCGCGTCGGTCTTGTGCGCAAATCCACCAATTTTGAAGACCACGTTCCAAGATGTTTTTTTCTACTTAGTGTTTCCATCTAATTCGTGGCCTTCCCCTTCTACGGCCACGGCATAGCACGGGTAGTATCAGCGTCTTGTAAAGTGTGAGTTTGATCTGGCGGGAGGTGGCCTTGTTTCTAAACTGCTTACTTAGACCATAGTAGCATCTGTTTTCCATCACAATCCTTCTCCGAATTTCAAAACTGATGTCATTCGTCTTATTTATGGCGGTATCAAGGTATATAAAGTCTTTAACTACTTCGAAGCTGTAGTCTTGCGCGTTGATACCATCAGCTTGGTCTTCTCGCGTTTACTGCCAGACCCCCTTTGGCAGACTCCTTCTCAATTTGTTCAAAGGTGGCTGTTACCACTCGCAATGTTCGACCCATTATATCGATGTCATCGGCGTAGGCGAGTAACATTTGTTGTTTGGTGTACATAGTGCCATTTCTGTTCACCTTTGCGTCTCGTATGACCTTTTCCAGCAGGATGTTAAAAAGATCACACGACAAACTGTCACCTTGTCTGAATCCTTGTTCGGTATTGAAGGGCTCCGAGAGGTCCTTTCCTACTTTAACCTTGTGCCACTTAAAGTTATCCTGCATAGCCGTATTAATTTTGCAGGAATGCCGAACGTAGACATGGCTTTAAACACCTCTGAAACGGATAGGGCTGTCGAATGCGGCTTTATAGTCGACAAATAGGTGGTATGTGTCGATATGTTTTTCGTGGGTCTTTTCCAGGATTTGGCGCAGAGTGAAAATCTGGTCAATGGTGCCAGGTCTGAAGCCGCATTGGTATGGTCCGATGATGTTGACCATTGGCTTCAATCGTTCATACAGCACACTGGATAGCACTTTATATGCGATGGGAAGGGGCTCATCTTGGCTAGGTGGTATACACTCTATAACATCATCTCTTATTGGTTCTGGGGTATCTTCTTTAGCGCCTCTATTTGATACTAGAAGCTTTTCAAAATGCTCCTTCCAGATCCCCAACACACTGTATCTGTCACCAAGTTTCCTTCTTCATCTCTACAGGAGGATGTGCCTGCACCAAAGCCTTCGGTTTGGTGTTTTACTCGTTGGTAAAATTTCCGAACTTCATTCTGACTCCTGTACATCTCGATTTGCTCACGCTCACGTTTTTCTTGTTATTTCTTCTTCTTTCTGAAAACACATTTCACCTATCTCCTTTTCTCCCGATAATTCTACATCACGTTACGTGTTGCTACTGTCTGCAAGGTTGCCCTATACGCATTACGACACTCCTGATCGTATCATGGGTTTCTTGGTGGTGGTTTTTGGTACCCAAGTGTTGCTTTTGCTGCAGTTTGTAGGGAGTGGGCTTCTTTACTATTATTTCAATCTGTAAATGAGATTTTGTTTTCATTGTCCATATAAACAATATATTTTTAAATAAATCTACTTTCTGCATCCAAAAATCGAAATATTTTATGAATGGCATAAATAACCCTTCTCCTTTCATTAAACACCTTAGATTTTATCAGGGTAAAATCCATTAATTCTCTTGATGGACCTTTTTAAGTCCAACAAAGTCTTGTTTTCAATTACGTTCTTCCTGAAGTTTGAATGAAAATTGATTAGTTGTGAAATACGTAGTTATTTTGGACTCAAACAAACAAACTCGCGTGAATTGAAAAAACACTTTAAATTTTCTACATACCCTAGCTTATAGTGCGTTTATATTAGAGCTTTTTCTGGGTTAACCTAGTTTTTCAGGGTTTGTTCGATTAATCTACTCAAATTCATCCAGATTTACCACACAAATTTAAATCTTTTCATGGCCTGATTTATTTGGAATCTTGTTTGAAATCTTCATACTAATATTCTGCAACGCTGTTTTTGTATCAAAAAATGCAACTATTAAAAAAAGTACCAAAAGTTGCAAGTGTTTTCACAGCTAATTTGTATACATTTTCCTTTATTGTCAAACGTAAACAAAAGGAAAATACAAAAAAAAACAATATTTAGAAGTTCCCCAAAATAAAAATGGAAAAAGAAAGCGTAGAAAGGTAAGTATATATCTATTTATAAAACAACAAAGTAATAATTTTTATCTTCACAGGAAGTGCCTTAAACTAAAAAGGAAGCGTTGGCCGATAGAAGCAGAGGAAACATTACTGGCTTTATGGGTCCAAAATATATCAAAAATAAGAGGCGTCCGAAAAAATTCACACATCTTCTCCGAAATGGCCACAGAAATGGCTGCAAACGGGTTTGACTACGATGGCGAAGAAGTGAAAAACAAAATACACAATATAACAAACAAATACCGGTAAGTATATTGCAGCATAACTATAAACCTTCTGTTTTGAATTTACATATTTTGTTTACAGTGAAGAAAAGAAGAAAATTGGACCCTCTGGGGGATCCCCTTCCAATTGGGTTCTTTACGAACGAGTGCATACAATACTTGGGGGATACAAATTCCACAATCTACATACTGTAGTGGATGAGAGCATCGGTATGTATGAGTATATACCTAATCGGACTTCAGGGCGAAGGTATAACTTTGGTTGGCCCAAAAAGGAACGAGACTCACTTTCTGAACCGTCCGTCTGTATGTCCATGTATTATTGTAAAGAAAATGCAGGTTGCATTTATGATCCGAATTAGATGAAATTTTGCACAGCTCATTTATTTGGCCCAAGGACGAACCCTATTGGATTTGGTGAAAATCTGTTCAGATTTAGCTCCCATTTATATTTTCGTCCGATTTTACTATAGAGTACTAAAGACAAAAAATAAGAGGCGTCCGAAAAAATTCACACATCTTCACCGAAATGGCCACAGAAATGGCTGCAAACGGGTTTGACTACGATGGCGAAGAAGTGAAAAACAAAATACACAATATAACAAACAAATACCGGTAAGTATATTGCAGCATAACTATAAACCTTCTGTTTTGAATTTACATATTTTGTTTACAGTGAAGAAAAGAAGAAAATTGGACCCTCTGGGGGATCCCCTTCCAATTGGGTTCTTTACGAACGAGTGCATACAATACTTGGGGGATACAAATTCCACAATCTACATACTGTAGTGGATGAGAGCATCGGTATGTATGAGTATATACCTAATCGGACTTCAGGGCGAAGGTATAACTTTGGTTGGCCCAAAAAGGAACGAGAATCACTTTCTGAACCGTCCGTCTGTATGTCCATGTATTATTGTAAAGAAAATGCAGGTTGCATTTATGATCCGAATTAGATGAAATTTTGCACAGCTCATTTATTTGGCCCAAGGACGAACCCTATTGGATTTGGTGAAAATCTGTTCAGATTTAGCTCCCATTTATATTTTCGTCCGATTTTACTATAGAGTACTAAAGACCCAATGTTTGCCAAGTAATCTTGCACAGCGTATCGAATTTTAGTCTAGAATGACGTCAATTATGTTTTGTTGAAATATGTTCAGATTTATATATAACGCCCATATATATTTTTGGCCGATTTCATTTAAATGTAGCACCAAAGACTTCATATATTTCAGATTGAGATGAAATTTTGCACAACGTACCAATTGACATGTGTTGATTTTTGTTGAAAACAGTTCTGATTACATATCTCCCATATATATTTGTGGCCTATTCATTTAAGTGGTGCACCAAAGACCCAATTTTGTTTGTCTGATTGCGTTGAAAGTTCCGCTGGGACCCTTGTATTTTCCTATTTGGAAAACCATGTTTTTGCTAGAGCCAAAAATGTATATTGATCCATTTCACATATCGACTTAATATTTGTTTATACATGCCGACATTGGGTGCATTTACCCTACATAATCATGATCGGAATAAAATTCTATGCCGATTCATGTCCGTCCGTCTGTTGAAATCGCGATAGAGCTCTGAGATTCGCACATACATTGCTAATACTACTAAGATTTTTATACCCTTCACCACACTGTGGTACAGGGTATTATGTCTTTGTGCATATGATTGTAACAGGCAAAACGAGATAGGCACATGGTTCCTTTTGAGAATATGCATAGAATCACTTTTTAAGTTGATTTATGCATGTCCGTCCGACCGACCGTCCGTCTGTCCATGTTAAATTCTAAAAGAAGTACAGGTTGCATTTATTTTCCGATTTGGATGAAATTTCGCACACTTCACTTATATGGCCCAAGGACGAACCCTATTGAAATTGGGAAAATCGGTTCAGATTTAGATATAGCACCCATATATAATTTCGCCCGATTTATTGTAAATGTTGCACCAAAGTCCCTATATATCTTTCGATTTGCACGAAATTTGGTATAGCGTAATGAATTAGGTCTAGAATTATGTGTGTTAAGTTTCGTGAAAATCGGTTCAGTAGGCCTATTCTGCAACTTTTAACAACATTCGTTATTGTTTAAATTTCTTTTGTTATTGTAAAAACAATAAAACAAACAAATGAAATTGTTGTAAAATAGACAATATCGAATGTTGTTAAAAAGTTACAGAATACAGGGGCAGATTTAGATATAGCTCCTATATATTTTTTCTTTCGAGTGTGTGTAAATTGTGCACAAAAGACCCAAAGTTTTTTCTGATTGCCACACAATTGGTACAATGAACTATAGTTAATATAAGTTAATCTCTGGCAAGTCTCATTGAAATCGGTTCAGATTTTGATATAGCTTCTACAAGTATATATTCGTCCGATTTTACACATAATTGACACAAATTTTGCACAATGTACTGAAGTTAGTATAACCTAGATGTTGGATTTAAATGCTTCGTCAAGGTGGGTCCAATCGGCACAAAATTTTGCACTACGTTCTGAAGTTACTATAACATAACTTGTGGCAAGTTTAGTTGAAATCGATTTAGATTTAGATATAGCTTCTATATATTGTTTCGTCAGATTTTAAGTATAAGGCGCACCAAAGAGCAAAAAGTTGGGCCGTTTGCACACTGTACTGAATTTAGTATAGCGTACCGTGTGCTAGGTATAATAATAATCGGTTCAGATTTAGATATAGCACCCATATATAGTTTCGTCCGATTTTAAGTAAATGGTTTGCACGACGTACTGAAGTTAATATCACCTAGCGTGTGGAAAGTTTTGAAATCGGTTCAGATTTGAATACAGCTCCTATATATATTTTCTCCCAATTTTAAATACATAATGCATATAACTTTACCTGTGACAAGTGTCAATGAAATCGGTTTTGATTTCGATATAGCTTATCTGTATATATATATATTTAGTGTAGGTTGCAGAATGACATGTTTATGGATCCATTTTCATTTTAATGGTCCTTCAAAAATTCGACGTCTGTTATGATTCATCTGCTGAATATACCCAAAGTGGTGAAGGGTATCATATACTGGTTAATAATAAATATAGTTCACCTAGTTGGTATTGAAAAAGGGATATATCGGTCCACGTTTTTATTTTGAGGATTTTTGGTACGTTTTTCCACCGAATTGGCTGTATTTTGGGTTCTGATGGGGAAGCAAAACTTACTACTAAAATCAATTATAAATATCGGTTCACTTCTTGGTATGACGACAGTTTGGGCACATTTTCAATCGAATTGGCTTTAATTTGGTATATTGGATTCGCATTGGGTATCAAATCTCCCTACCAAAAATTAACAATATTGGTCCCTTTTTCAGGTAGCTCTCATATAATGCTACCAGGAAATTTTCGCACATTTTCCAACCAATATGGCTGCATTTTGATAATTTGGGGTTTATTCTGTAGCAAATATTCCTACTATAAATTATCAATATTGGTTTCCTTTTAAGGGTAGGTATTTTGAATGTCAAATTTAAATTGTAATATTCATTACAGATTCAGCTTTTGTGGAATACCTTGATGATGATGCCACGGAGTCTGTTTTGGATGAAATTCAATGCAATTCGTCAGTTGAAATGATAAACAGTGATATATATGTCGTTGATGTTCCTGTCATTAATTATAGTACACCAAAACCAAAAAAGATGAGGAACTGCGATAAGGAATATAAAAAAAGTATTCAAAAAAATATAGAAGATACTAATAGGGAGTTAGTAGATTGTATTAAAAATATGAATGATTTAAGTGAAAAAGGGCTCCAATTACAAAAAGAAATTGTTGATGTAGAAAAAGAACAGAACGGAATTCTGAGGGGATTTTTAGATATTCTTAAAAACAGTAATAGAAAATAGAGAAAAGAAACATATTTACACGTTATTACTTTTTTCATTCACATTTTAAATTTTACTGTAATATTTTATAATTATAATTTAAACAATGTTTAATTTTTTATTTTAAAAATATTGATCTCGGTGTTTTTGTATATACACCTTAAAAATGTACAAAAATGAAGTTGCTGGACAATAAAAAATGCATTTTTATTTATCAATAAATAAGTATGTTTCATTTGTTTGATTTTGTTTATACAGGACAGGACGATTGGACTTCTACTTCGTGTTCTGAAAAAGGAGTATAGATAAAACATTGATTTATTATAAAGTAATTTTAATTACCTGTTTCCCACAAAAAATCGGCAATGGATTTTCTTATGTCCCCGGCTTTGCCGTAAGTACCATTTAAAGCCATCTGTGGAATGTCATTTCTGGTACTTCCCACATCCTCCAACCATTTCTGATTAATGTTGTCGTTATGCTCATTAAGGAAGTTGTGTAATACACAACAACATTTGACTATAGAGGTGGCATATTTTAAATCGTTTTCAATGTCCCTTCCAATTCTACGAAACCTTGCCTTTAAGTGACCGAAGGCATTTTCGACCACCCTTCTGGCTTTTGAAAGTCGATAATTAAATAGTTTTTCCTTCTCGGAAGCAGAAGTCGAGAAGGGGAATGGCTTCATAAGCTGTTCTGTTAGTTGGGAGGCTGAGTCTCCAATTATAAAAACTGGAACATCAACCCCATTTATGTTTCGGGACTTATTTTGAAATATTTGGGTTCGAAGCACAGATTTTAATGTGCTATTTTCGTATATGTATGAGTCGTTGCACCGACCAGGTGCACCGACATTAATATATATGAAGCGAAACCTATAATAAAATGTGACAATATTGTTGAATTAACTCTGAATACATTTAGTAAGTTTTAATCCAACAATACCTGTAGTCTACTAAAGCCAACAGTACAATGGAATGCCATCCCTTATAATTATAATGATCATATGCCTCTTCCTTTGGGGATTTGATTTCAATATGACATCCATCTAATTTAATATGATAATTTTTTAAATTTTTAGTAGGTTATATTTATTAAAAATATTTACCAAGTGCTCCAAAGCATTGGGGAAATCCAATGTTTTCGAACCCGTTCACACATTCTTCGACCTTTTCCTGTGTGGCAATCTTGCTAGGAAGATATTTCGGAGAAAATATTTCCCATACCTTTGAGCAAAATTCTATGAATATGACACAAACAGTAGCTTTGGATACACCAAAAAGCCGACCTATTGTGGCATATTCGGCGGACGATCTTAAGGTATATAGGGCTATTGCAATCCTTTTTTCTAATTGGATACACTTCCTAAATCTGGTATCCATCCTTTTCAAACAACTGAGTCGTTGGCATAATATTCCAAAGCATTCGCGACTCATTCTGAAGCTTTCGTTGAAATAGCTTTCTGAGCATTTTGGGATGTCCAATTCCCAGAATTTCCCTTGCCTTTCCTGCAAAAATCGAGAATAAAATAAATGTTTTCAATTTATCCGTCTGGTTGAATATAGTCTGCCTCGGGTCATATAGCAGATATTTGCTACATGACCCGACTCATCGGTCAACTCCTTCTCCCCACAACCAGTCAAAATGTAGAAAATTTTTAATCCAATATCTACCGATAGGGTTGTGCAAAGTTCGATTTGACCCAAACTTTGCACAAGAATATGGGGCTTGTAGGTCCACTCCTTCTAGCACTTCACAAAGGGTCAATATTTTGAAAATTTGTACATCATCTTATGAACGGAATTACCAAATGTCTTCCCAACTTTACACATCGTAATATTTGTACCAAGTCCAAAGATGGGATACATAAGTTTCAAAAAGAAAGCCATCTTACAAATGTCCATATTCTTCCAGACATTCTTAAAGCTCGTTGTTGATCATTCCGTTTTTTTATTAAAATTATAACTTTTAACACCATTTTTCTTTGTTTTTTAGTAATATATTGAAGCATATGTTTTTTGCTTTCTATTTGAGCACAGCATTGAACCAAAATTTGTTTAACAATGTCAATATTTTCCATTTTACGTTTTCACAAACAAATTTTAAATTTAAATAATAAATTTTTGTATGTATACATAAAAAATATCAACTGTCAGTTACATCGTATAAAAAGTATATGTAAACGGTTAGGATTAACCCACTGGATTTTATTAATCCAGTGGGTTAATCTTCGCAAATATAAACGCACTATAATGCACACAAAGAAACAAAAAGTTAAACGGCGTCCATTGTGTGATTTTAATAATATTAATATTTATTGTTTATTTGTATAACTTAGATGAAAACATTATTGAATATTTGGAAGTGGAGTTTCCGACGACTCCAAGTCCGGAAAGGCTTACATGGCTGGACGCTACCAAAATGTTAATGTTTAGGGGCTCCACTCGGATCATTTTGAAATGATTACCGTAAGTAGCCCTCCTTGTGCTGACTACAGTGATATACATTTCATGTCGGGAAATACATACTGCCCGAGACATTGGCATTGAAATTTCGGAGCATATTTTGTTTAAAACAACCTTTTCAATTGCCACCAAGGCATTATAAAGATTATATCGGGTACTTTTTAAGAGAACTTAAGAATAAGACTTTCACATATGGAAGTATACATATCTCCCCATAAAATATATATCACTGTAATCAGTTCACCGAGGACTACTTACTGTAAACATGGCAAAGCGATCCAAGTGGATCCCCTAAACTTGACTTAAGCCCAAGATAATTGGGCCAATGTACACACATTGATTAGTACGATTAACCAATAAAACTTGATGATGCACGTTCCCAACCCAGGTCTTCTTTCTATAGTATCTTCATCTGAATCTTCTGCCAGCCATTCATCTTCGCTATCCTCCAGGAGAGAATAAAAAATCTGTTTGTCCATTTTTTAATTTCTTATTTGATATTTTTTTTAAGCAAATGTGTGTGCGTCTGTCCCTTTTGTTGAAGCGCTAAAGTGGCCCACACACGTCAAACATGTGCGTTCGATCGGTGTGAATCGAAGCAATGTTTGACGTGTGTGGTACGGTGTTCACACCGATTTACCGGTGCGCACACCGATCGAAAGAAATTAAAAATTTTTAATTTTTCGTTGTGCGACGCGCACATGTTTGACGTCTGTGGCCTGGTGTGTGGATATTTTCTCATTTGTTGCGAAATTTCGTGGAGTGAGGATCAGCGGACAATGTCAAACATATGAAAAAAAAACGTTTTGGAAAATTTTTTAATGTTTTTTTACACATATTCTACTGTGTGGAAAATAAACATGTTTTTCTGGAATAAAATAAAAATATTTAATACATTTATATTAAATAAAAATATTTGGTCTTTTTTCCGTCATCACTATCGCTGTCCATCTTAACGCTTCAAAAATAAATAATAAATGAAGTTTTGTGGATCCGTTTGACGTGTGTGGGCTAGGAGCTTCACACCGATCGAACGCACATGTTTGACACGTGTGGCCCACTTAACTTTCATGCGCTTTATTTCGGATTGTATATCTCTGGCAATCAAATGTCAAATTCATAATTTACTACATTTACTATTTCGTGCTAGGCCAAATTGGTCTTGCAGAAAATAGGAGAAGAGAACGCCATTTTGGTTTTAACTCTCTTAAATTGAATTTCAATTTGTCCTACTTTTCGTCGTAAGGGAACTTAAAATTAATCGCGACCAGGTCGTAAAATTTATTTTTCACTGACCTAAAACCGTCAATAACCCAAGAATACACAAATTCATTAATTATTCCTCAAAGAATATTTCTTAACAAAAAAAATTAATAATTGTTTTTGTTTATTTTTGTCAAAAACTGATTGTCAGCATGACAATTTAATTTTTATAACAACAATGTTGTTTTTGTAAAATATTTGTTGTTGTATCTGATGCATACACCTTATTAAATACACTTGGTTCCAGTACTTTTTTTAAAAGTAAATCTAGTAAAAGGGAAACATTTCAAAATTGCTCTCAGAGTACAAAATAATTTGAAAAGTTCGGGAACGAATATCTAGTAAATATTTCAAAATTAGATGGCAATACTTCAAAATCAACATAACAGCCAATCCATGGTACAATTATAAAAGGTAACAGCAAAACCCAGCTGATTTGATTCCAACGTAATACTAGTGTCAATATGAATATGACAAATTATGTTTTTAAAAATCACCCAACAGGAAAATTGGGAACTGATACAATTCGAAATTGTTCTTTATTAAATGTCCTCCCGTATTCAATTTACTCAATCCGCCTGCTGGGAAAGTTTGAGGAAGCAAATCTTTCTTCATGGAATAACTCGCGAATTCCCAGCATTTTTATATGGGTTACACATATAAGTGGAAATGGCTAAATTATAGGAAAGATGTGGAAGCGATAGAACTATAAACTTGATAGATTTTCTTTCATGTTTTTCAATTTTATCTTGAGGATTCGAAAATATTACATTTTCAAAATAAATAAAATTTGTTGATAATTTATTTGTTTGTTTACATTTTTTTGTCAAATAAAGTTGACACTAGTAAAACTTACAACAACAAATTTCCATGTGGTTGTTGTATCGTTTGTTGTACAACAACACTTGCTGTTACCTTCTATTATTATACCATGCAGCCAATCAGAAGTAGGCATTCCTGTTTACCATTTTTACTCGACCAAATTTCTCCAGTAAAAAGTTTACAAAGAGAACGCTGTTTTGTTTTGTGCTCTCTTAAATTTGAGTCAATGTTTTACCAGTTTTGTGGGTTGAGGAACGGTTTTCGAGTAAAAAGTTGCAAAACATGTAAAATGAGTAGATTCTTTTAGGTTCTGGAACGGAACTTTTATTTCTAAAAGAATTGAGCAAGGTCTTTACCATTCATACCGTTACAACCTATTATTGTGATGAGCATATGTAATATTAACACATATATTTAACAATGTGGCAGCATCTGAGAAATGGACGAGAACGAATGAAGAACGTAGGAATAAAGTAACGAGATATCAAAAAGGAACTGTAGGATCTAAATAACTGGAGCTAGTTCCTATCGTTTATTTTTATACGGGGGCAGTTCAGAAACTTCTTAGCCTAGCACAAAAAGCGCAGTACAAACATTTTTTATGAACACATGTTAAATGTTGTTTCGATCTGGCAACTTCTTCATATAGAAACATGTGTTCAAAAAAGACGCATCCGCAATTTTTTTACAATGGAAAAATTCGAAATTCGTGCTGTCATTAAATATTTACTTAAAAAGGGTTTATCGGGACAAGAAATTCATAATGAATGTGTTGGGTTGCTGAATTAAAACAACAACAACAGTAATTGTTCCCAAAGTGCATGACGTGTTATTAAATGATCGACGAATAAAACTGAGTGAAAGGGCTAATATCGTGGGCATCTTAAATGATCGAGTCCATTTAATTTTGCATGAAAAACTACAGATGAAGCAAGATGGGTGCCGCCGCATTTGTTAACAGTCGATCAAAAACGCATAAGAATGAACTTTTCTCATGCTTTTTTGGATCGTTTTAAGCGAAATAAAATGGATTTTAAGCGCCGTTTCATAACTGTTGATGAAACATGGATCCGCCACTATACTCCAGAGATAAAAACACAATTCAAACAATGGACTGAAGCTGGTGGAGGAGCCCCAAAGAAGACAAAAACAATTCAATCGGCTGGTAAGGTTATGGCAACGGGTTTTTGGGACTTCAAAAGTATTTTATTAATTGACTATCTGGATAAGGGTAAAACAATAAATTCAGAGTACTTTTACAACCTTCTGGATCAATTAAATTATGGCGTAATTACAAAAGGCAGTCCCATTTGAGAAATTAATATTAACAACCCTTTTTAATTTGGTACTCATATAAATACGATCAGCTGTTTTGCAACATGCCATATTTTGCCAATTGCTGGAGGCTGCAATAATTTATTTATTTTCATTGTATATAACTTTTAACTAATTTTATTTTTCTCATTATTTGCAGGTTTCCGAAGGATAAGCAATCGCTTCCGCCCTTGGAAGCTCCAAAAAACCCCAATGCCCTTCCAGTTTTTTTAATATGAATATATACTGGCTGCATTGCAACGTGGGATTAAGGGCTTGGGTGGGAGAAGTTGCATCCCTCCTTAGCATTGCACTCAGGTCCATATGCTAGTGTATGACTGTTTTTATGTGGTTTTGGTGGCATCCACAATGATGAAAAGGACACATGTGTGCGAAGCTCCACGCATTTTTTTCCAAGCGCCCGCAACAGTATATAAATAATTTGATATGTTTAAAATGTTTTTGGAGGTTTATATGCGGCTAGAACAAGGTACCTATATTAAAAGTTATCGGAACAGAAGATCAATTTTAAAATTATGATAACCAATGAAACAATTAATCGGATATTTCATGTAATTTATATGAATTATGAACGTCCAATTAAAAATGGGGTTTACAAATGCTTATGTTTATTGATCTTATTGTTAATAAAGTAGGACTAGTTTTATTCATAATCGGAAGACATTGCAATACACAAATGTGTTAATCTAAAACGTAAATTTTAGAAAAACAGAACGTATCTTAATTTAGATCAAGATTATCGATAATACAACTCTACTCTTTGCAGACAAATTGAATTGATATGAAAGTATTTATAAACATCTTAAATTAATTATATTTATATCCGAAAATAAATGGAATTAATTAGAAGAGAAACATATAAACAATTATATCACTTCAATGTGGTAATATAATATAATTAGATTTTGTATTTTTTTATTTAACATCCGATATTGGCAAATCTGTTTTTTTTTATTATAGACATCCCTAACTGAAATTATTACGAAAAGGAAGATGAAAGCTGAAATCAAACTTTTCAACATAAGTGTTAACATCGAAATTGTTGTTCAGTGAATTAAAAATCCCAAATAATAGAAAAAATGCCAAGACATTGTGTTTTTATGTGCAAGTCTTTTATACATTTATATGTGTTTCCAACCGATAAAATATTAAAAATTAATGCCACAAAAATCAATAAAAACTTGAGAATATGTGACAATCATTCTTTGTCTGAATATTGTGGTAAAGTGAGACTGAAATTAGGCGCTGTCCCAGGTTAGTGTATTTGTTTCAAAATTGTGTTAACGCATCGATTATAATAAATATCTGTTCCAGAATACGAGAATTTACAAAATATTACTACGATATAATAATAAATTTTTGCTTTATAATATCGAAAAAATAGTAAAAATTAGTAGATTCTTACAGTACTGGAACAGAACAAATGCTCTTTAATAAAGTTCAGCAATTTAATAAAATATTGCTGTGACTATTTTCCATTGATATACTGACTAAAAGAAACCAGTGAATTTGTTACACAGAGTTGAATAATTTTGTTCTGTTCCCGTACCGCAAGAATATACTAATTTTTATGATCATAAATGAAACATTAATACCATAAGTATTAAAGAATTGTATATTCTTGTAGGTTGTGGAACACACATAAAAGAATTTTCAAGGCATTTGACATATGTTATGATGGAATTTTTTAGTTATTCGTTGGCATATGTCGATATTTGTATATATTTTAGCAATCTATGATTTTTTAGAAGTACCAACTCAGGAGCAATATCAATACTTGAGCCAATATTTGAGAATATGTCCAGTGGAAGGGAATACCAAAAATTATGTTTACCAAGTAAGCGCTGTTCTCGAAGAAGGAAACGATTCAATCACATTGAAACAGGAGTCGCCGACTTCGTTATTGGATTCCCAGAAGAAATGTTCCTAACTGGCGTCAGCAAATGTACTGCTTTCATCTCAGGAAAATTACTTACATGTCGTGAAACCAACTAAATGCTATACGAGGAAAAGCTATGCAGTAAAATATACAATTGTTGAATCTCAACAATTAGTGTATGCACTTGCACATGTCATACATCGGAGAAGAGCTTCATTTCAATGAACAATCAGTTATTGGAAAATAACAAGAAATTGACAATAGAAATAGAGAGTCTGAAAAACATGCTGGAAGTTGACAAATCCATTCACGAAGCTATAATAATAAATAAACACGAAAATGCGGAAAAGGTGCTCCAACAAAAAGTAAATGAGATGATCACGGCCCTTAAGACAATCCACCGCAATTCAATATACTTAAAGAATGTGGACCTTCCAGCATCAGCTCATTTCTCTAAAATGATATGTAACTCCGTAATGCAGTACAGTATTACTGAAAAAATATTGTCCAGTCACTATATCTAGCTTCCAGAAGGAGCTACAATTTTATGAGAAATGAGCTGAATTTTAACCTTCCAAATCTTAAAAATTTATTGATCCGCGTTGATCCACACCTTAAGGATAATTTAATAAGAAGAATTGTCTCAACATTTTCACAACGGTAACGTCAAATAATGATAGAATTCGATGAAATGGAAGTGCGCAAGGAATTGGAATTCAATAAAGCGGACGACGTTGTGGATGGGTACCAAGATTTTGGAGGTGGCTTCAGGAATGGAGCTATTGCCCCAAAAGCCTAAGTGCTCATGGTGAAAGGGTGCTGCAGCAACTGGAAGTATATTATGAGCTTTTATGCCTCCTCAAATGCCGTACATACAGACCAACTAAAAAATCTATAGTTCGAAAACATTGATACTGCTACCAATATTGGTCTAGTGGTGAGAGAAATAGTTTGTGGCCAAGGCGCATCCAATTTGAGACTGCACAAATAAATCCCTAAGAAACAATTTATTTTCTAAATGATTCAAAGTGGATGGATATAACATTAATAGAGACCCAATAGTAGCGGTTTACGAGCATGACAAATGTCATGTCAAATTATGCCAAAAATTAACTGAAAGACATGTATATTTGTAAAGTCGGGACAAAATGAACGTGACCAGGGCAATTCAAGTTTTAGCCATACTGTGGCCGCAGCTATTGAAACCCTCATATCGAATGTAAAACTTAATGATTGGGCAAAGCCCACGAGCGAGTTCCTTAAAAAAATTAAGGACATATTCGACGACCTAAATATAAAAAAATTGCATTGAACCTAAAAATAAGCAAATACATAAGGGATGCAATGCCAAAATAGAAATGCTCAAAAATGGTTTGCAATATGTCCAAAAAATTGAGACACCAACATTGTCAAATGTGTCAATGGGCTTGCACAAACTATCCGCGGTATGATGTTAATTGTGTTTTAACGGGAAAGCTCAGCCTGGATGCTTTTGAGAACGCGTTCTCAAGATTTCGTGCCCAGGGAAACAATAGTCACCCATCCGTTCGTGAGTTGAGGATCTATATTGTAAGATACTCCTTACAACATTTTCTAGCTACTGCTCGGGGTAGCTCTTTGAAAAACTGCGAGGACGACAATGCCCAATACCTATTACATTCAAACCTGCAACTATTAATAAAAATCCACATAGAATCGTTGTTGAACAATTCCTGGAAGACCTCAACACGGTTCAAACTAATGACATTGAAATGCTGGCGGAAAGATATGTCCTGGGTTATATTGAAACGTGTAATAAAAATGGCGAAATGCACAGTACAGTAGACCACGGATATAAGAACATCAAAAAAATCGAGAAATTTGTTCTTATAAGCTGGTTTTTCTTATATGAATGTATTTTATATAACAAACTGTTTTCATTTATGGGTGGAACATTTTCTTATATCCGTGTTTTTCTTATATAAGATGTTCTTATATCCGTGATCTACTGTAGGCAAAAATAGCATGACAAACGAAATATCGGAAATGTTTATAAAAATGAAAAATTACAACGACCACAATTTATATTCACAAAATCCAAATGATACAACATTTCTAGTATATTTGAAATTTTTTCCAAATTTGAAAGAAGTAATATACAAGAAGTTGACAATAGAAATAGAGCAGCTGAAAAACATGCTGGAAGTTGAAAAAAACGTTCAGGAAGCTATAATAAAAAAAACACGAAAATGCGGAAGAGGTGCTCCAACAAAATATAAATGAGATGACCATGGCCCTTAAGACAATCCACCGCAATTCAATATACCTAAAGGATGTGGAAGGTAAAGCATAAGATCATTTCTATAAAATATATAACTCCGTAAGACAGTACAGTATTACTGAAAAAATATTGCCCATTCACTATATCTAACTTCCACAAGGAGCTACAATTTTATGAGATATGAGCTGAAGTTTAACCTTCCACATCCTCAAAGTTTATTGAATTGGCGTCCCAGAAATAGGGTAGAAGAATTGTCTCAACATTTTCACAACGGGAATAATGATAGAATTCGATGAAATGGAAGTACGCAAGGAATTCGAATTCAATAAAGCGGACGACGTTGTGGATGGGTACCAAGATTTTGGAGGTGGCTTCAGGAATGGAGCTATTGCCCCAAAAGCCTAAGTGCTCATGGTGAAAGGGTGCTACAGCAACTGGAAGTATATTATGAGCTTTTATGCCTCCTCTAATGCCGTACATACAGACCAACTAAAAAATCTATAGTTCGAAAACATTGATACTGCTACCAATATTGGTCTAGTGGTGAGAGAAATAGTTTGTGGTCAAGGCGCATCCAATTTGAGACAAATAAATCCTTAAGAAACAATTTATTTTCTAAATGATTCAAAGTGGATGGATATAGCATTAATAGAGACCCAATAGTAGCGGTTTACGAGCATGACAAGAACAACTTTAATGTCAAATTATGAAAGAGTTGTAAAGTCGGGACAATATGAACGTGACCAGGGCAATTCAAGTTTTAGCCATACTGTGGCCGCAGCTATTGAAACCCTCATATCGAATGTAAAACTTAATGATTGGGCAAAGCCCACGAGCGAGTTCCTTAAAAAAATTAATGACATATTCGACGACCTAAATGTAAAAAAATTGCATTGAACCTAAAAATAAGCAAATACATAAGGGATACAATGCCAAAATAGAATTGTTAAAAAATGGTTTGCAATATGTCCAAAAAATTAAGACAACCAACATGGTCAAATGTGTCAATGGGCTTGCACAAACTATCCGCGGTATGATATTGCTTTCTGAAGAGGTGTTCGATAGCTGCAATGATGTCAATCAAAGTTTTAACGGGAAAGCTCAGCCAGGATGCTTTTTAGAACGCGTTCTCAAGATTTCGTGCCCAGGGAAACAATAGTCACCCATCCGTTCGTGAGTTGAGGATTTATATTATAAGATACTCCTTACAACATTTTCTAGCTACTGCTCGGGGTAGTTCTTTGAAAAACTGCGAGGACGACAATGCCCAATACCTATTACATTCAAACCTGCAACTATTAATAAAAATCCACATAGAGTCGTTGTTGAACAATTCCTGGAAGATTCCGGGTTTTTCTTATATGAATGTATTTTATATAATAAACTGTTTTCATTTATGGGTGAAACATTTTCTTATATCCGTGTTTTTCTTATATAAGATGTTCTTATATCCGTGATCTACTGTAAGCAAAAGTAGCATGACAAAAGCAGCGACTGAAAACGAAATAACGGAAATGTTTATAAAAATGAAAAATTACAACGACCACAATTTATATTTAAAAAATCAAAATGATACAACATTTCTAGTATATCAAATCATTATTTTCTGGTACAAAAATATATTTGAAATTTTTTCCAAATTTGAAAGAAGTAATATACGAGGCTATTTCAAACAAAATCAATACCATATTCCACTGTTTTTTTTTAATGGAAACTGCGGAGAACATAGAAAAAACCAACTGCAGTACCTCTTGCGGCTCTCAATTTTGAAAAATTCGATGTGTCTTTCCAGAAATTTAACACTGGATTGTACTCGAAAGCGAACATCTAATTCTAAAAAACGAAAGCTTAACATAGTTTATCAACAATAACGAAAGAGTTAAGACTAATTAAGTAAGTTTCTTGATTTAACAATATGTTAACAATATGGACATATTTCAATAACTATGTGTATAATTTTCTTTTCAATTAAATATTTGCTACCGATATCTGATCGGAGATTATTCAAAAATCATATATCAATTAACAACATAAATTCACAAATTCCGTAAGTATATATCTATACTAAAAAAAGAGTAAAGTGATTGACTGACTTAACGATTCATCAGAGCTAGAACTCTTGAATTTTAAATGATGGATTGTAGAATAGTTATAGCAAAGAGTACTAAAATGTACTAAATAGGTACAGGTAATTGGTACATTTTAAATTGTAGTTGAAACGAAAAATATGTAAGTATAATTATATTTGGTCTGTTTCCGTACTGCAAGAATCTACTACTTTTTACTGCGATAACAAATTTTCCTTTGTGATATCAAAGAAAATAGTACAATCTAGTAGATTCTTGCAGTACGGGAACAGACCAATTCTTATTACCATATTAATTCATTGGTATTTTGCAATTTCCGCGACTCTCCTCAATATTTTTGTGAGTGCATGATACCAAAATGACAATGAATATGGATACCAATTATGGATTGGGCACTATTTTGTGGCGACATGGGATCACCACAATGAATTTATATCCAAATTTCGTCTCGATTTCCCCCATTATAATTTTGAAAAAGTATGTAAGTATAAAGATATTCTTATTACCATTTTAATAAATTTTTATTTTGCAGTTTCCGCGACTCTCCTCACTATTTTAGTGTGTGCATGATGCCAAAGCGGACATGAGTATGGATACCAATCATGGGAGTACCACAATGGATTTATATATGATCTGTTACAGATCCTGCAAGAATATTCTATAAATTGAGATTCCTTGTCAATTTCCCTTAATAATTCTGAATGTAGAGGTACAGGAATGACCAATATTTTTTTTTCGATAGTGTAAACTATATTTTCCTTTATATTCTTTTAAAATAAATAAAATTTAGAAATAAATTTATTATTGCGCACTACAATTTGTGGTTTTGCTACAAATTATAAAAGGTAACGTAATATTAGTGTCAGTATGAATTTGACAATTTATGTCTTTAAAAATCACCCAACAGGAAAATTGGGAACGCATACAATTTTAAATTGTTCTTTATTGAATGTGCTCCAATTTACTCAATCTGCCTGTTGGGAAATAACTCGCAATTCATGGAATAACTCGCAATTCCCAGCATCTGATATATTTTCATTCATGTTTTTCCAATTTTATTTCGAAGATTCGAAAATATTTTCCAGTACACATTTGATTACATTTGCATCTACGTAGTACGATATTTTCTAAACTACCCAGCCACTTTCAACACAACTTGTATATATAGTCGAAATCGCTTCCTATATAGTGTCTGCACCTTAATCGATATCGCTTATTACGACCAATTTCGTTAGTCCCCAGACCGTTGTTATAAGCGATTTCGATTTTGCATAGTAGCATGTCGCACCTCTGCATAACAGTTATACTAAAAAATTATATTTGTCTATTTTTGGAAGACTATTTATTGCGTACTCATAAATTTTTATCTACAGGTGCGATATCTTTCGGCAGCATCGAGTGCTCAAAAAACACCGATACTCTTACAGAATAACGAAAATTGCGTGTAGCTTCGCATCTACAACATTAACTACAATATTAACACTTTGTGGCCCATAGGCAACAAAATGTTTTAAAGCTTATTTTTAAGCTTCTCAAAATCCAACGATGTGACGCCGTTACCACATTTAAAAAAGCTGGAAAGGCGTCGGATTATAAATGTTCCATCCACTGGAAATAACTTCGGTAACATTGTTTAATTTTTTTTTAGGCTGGGGTGTGTTGCTGTGGAGCATGTTATTTGTTAAATATTCAAAGCTGGAAGGGCGTCGGCTCTTTAAAGTTTCCTTTATTTGAAACAATCCCGTTGATCAAAATTTGAAAAGAAAAAAATAGTAAAGTTCAACAAGTTATAAAAAATTGATGTCGGCAAAATTGACTCGACAAAATGCATTTTAACAAAACAGTTTATGAAAAATTATCCAGGGGGAATCAGGCATAACAGAGGCATGTGTGTATAAAATGTAAATAAAATCAGAGATCTGTACTCAAAATATATGTTTTTATTTTAAAAGCATGCGATATAGCCAATAGGCATAAAAGTACAAAGATAAGACAACTGATACGTCAACAATTTCCCACAGAGGGCTTTTCCTCTGTTGTTACGATATCATAACAACAGAGCGAACAATATTAAACGTTTTAAGTGCTATATCGCAAGCTTATGAAATAAAAACATATATTTTGAATGCAGATTTCTAATTTTATTTACATATTATATACACGCGTATTTGCGTTTTTATTGTTAACATGGCTCTGTTATGCATGATTTCCCCTATATATGTTTTCATAAACTATATTGTCAAAATGCATTTTGTCGAGTCTTTACGACAAAGACATAAAAGTATAAAGATAGGACAATTGATACGTAAGCAATTTCCAACAGATGGCTTTTCCTCTGTTGTTACGATATCATAACAACAGAGAGAACAATATTAAACGTTTTTAATGCTATATCTTAAGCTTATAAAATGAAAATACATATTTTGAGTGCAGGCCTCTAATTTTATTTACATTTTATTCAGACATTTTCGCGTATTGGCGTTTTTATTCTTAACATGCCTCTGTTAACCTTGATTCCCCCTGGATATTTTTTCATAAACTATATTGTCAAAATGCATTTTGTCGAGTCTTTGCGGTTTCTATGGCTTTGCAAGAATTTAGCACTGGTTGACGTCGTTGTTAATATACACTTGGTTCATGCTGCTGCTTAGTATAAATTTGTTGTTGAAAATTATTTTATAGCTAGCATTAGTACTACTATTGGCCAAATGATGGCGGTGTCGTCATGACAATCAAATACTAAAACCTTTGTACAATAACATATTGTAGGATAACACATGTGATGCTTTGAGGTGAAAATGAAATAATACCAATGGTATGATAATACAAGGTGAATAACAAAAAAAAACAACTCTGTAGGTAGTGGCTTCTTCTGTCTGGTTACTTTTCCAGTAATATTTATTCAGTAAGTTCTAGTTCAGAGAGTAAGCCTTTTTTACTCTCTTTTGCGATAATACTGAGAAATGTAAACAGACAACATTTAGTAAGATTTAGCAAACAAACAGCTGATTCAAGAAAACATTTGATTTGCGCTAAAATAAACAACAAACAAAGGACGAACACAATTATTTGTATTGCATTTAATATTAAAAATAAAATGAATAATAAAAGAAACATTTATTTTGTATGTTCCCCGGGAACATTTAAGCTTCCTGCATCAATACATTGCCCTCTATCTAGAACTTGCCTAAAAATATATAAGGAATTAGTTTTTAATTTAATGAAACTTTGCATTACATACAAATTTTCTTCCATTTTCTGTAATTTTTATACTGTTTTGAATAATTTTTGTGTTTGGTTATAAAACAGCTGATCCAAAAATGGCTGTGTTTGCAAAATCTTACTGGATAAAATCCTTTCAGTAAATTCCAGTAAGTTTGTTGTTGTTGAACTGTCAAACTTGCTCTCTCACTTGAATCTCTTTTACTGGAATTTTGGGTAAACAGGTACCAAATATGGAGTAAACAGACAGAGCTCTTTAAAATATACAGAACTCAAAATGAATGAAAGGTTGTGATTTCAGGTATAACAGAGGCATGTTAACATAAAAACGCCAATACGCGATAATTTGTTTATAAAATGTAAAGAAAATCAGAGATCTGCACTCAAAATATATTTTTTTATTTAATAAGCTTGCTATATAGCGCTTAGTCTGCTTTTCCACAGGCAGATTTTTATTTGGCAAATTTTTTGTTTTCTCTTTTGAAATTTTCGCTTGCTTTTCCATTAGCAAATTTTTCTTTGCCAAATTTGCGAATCAAAATACAAAAGAAAGAATATAAAAGTCAAAAGTGTTTGCATTTTAAAGATGTTTTTTTAATATTTTATTTATTTTTTATATATTTTATTATATAAATTGCAAAAATTAAAAATTAAATTTCACTTGCACAAATTAAAGCAACAGGTTTGTAAACAAAAGCCGGCTGTGTGTCAGTAAAGCGAATAGGTTCAAAAGGAAATGTCAAGAAAATTGTTTTTAACGAACAGAGCAAAGCAGAATTTGCGTGTACGGCAAATTCTGAACAGGCAAATTTTTGTTTTCCTCCTCGCACCCCTCTCGCCTACAAACTCAGTATCTGCCAAATAAAAATTTGCCTGTGGAAAAGCAGACTTAGAATATTTATACTTTTTATCTTTGTATAGAGATTTTCCCATAAATAGATAGTTTTGTTAGCTCTCTATTTTCGATACTTTTTCTCTTTTTTCTTGATTACTTTCCCTGTAATCTTCAAATGTACAAATTAGAAAGTGATTGGAAAATAAAAAAATAAAAATCAAAACGAAAATTATTATGATTTATTGGGTAAGTAAATAAATTAATAGTACGTTTACATTGTACCGGATTTCGTTAACCCAGTGGGTTTCAATTGTCAATTCCATTGTATACATGCCAAATAAATCCTCATAGAGTAGGTTAACACGGTAAAAAGTTCTAATGTAAATGCTGTTTAATCTTTTATTAATTAATTAAATTACAATTATTTAAGAAAAACAATTTTTTAAATAAACCATGCGATTCTTCAGGTTTTCGGAATCTGAAATATCGCATCCAAAATTTTACAGATTTTCGATTAAACTATGCGATAAATGTCCGTAAAAATCGCAATAACTTTTTTGCGATTTTTGAATAAAACTTTCCAAAGTATCCAATTTCGGTGTTAGCAAAAGGAGTTCTTCGAAAATGGTCAAAATTTTTCGGAAAATTAATTTTATTATGATATTATAAAATAATTTTCCAAACTTGGCACAGCATATTATCTTTACCATACCCAGATCAAGTCCGAAATTTTTAAAATTTGCTAATCCAATATTATGTGAATTGTGCACATCGTAATATTTCTTTTCAACTCAAGTCAAGTTCAAAGATGGATAGAATCGGACCACTCCTTCTGGTAATCCTGCTACAAAACTGTCAAAATTGTGCTGAAAATGAATTTTACAGGAGCATTCTATTAAGAAAAAACTTTGCACAGCCTAATGCTTAAACCCCTATTTCTAGTAGCCTCCCCCAATTTGAAAATTTGTAATCTATGTATGTATCTCGCATCTTAATAGTTTTTAACACGTTCGTCTGGAAGTAATTACTTTGTTATGGACGAAACAAACATTTGATGGTATTCCCTACTAGATTTTGGGAAGAAATCAAAACTTTTCATTCATTTTTCGAGTTTTTAGTTTTTTGTTGAAAATATTTATTTTATTTTTGGCAGAAGAAGCCGCATGTGTATTGTTGCTTTTTTGTTATTCACCTCAAGCCGACCTACCTTGTACTATTGTACCATGGTACCTCCCCATGGTATAATAATAGAAGGTAAAACTCCTTGTACATTAGAACTTTTTACCGGGTTAACCTACTTTATGAGGATTTATTTGACGTATATGCAAAGGAATTGACAATTGAAACCCACTGGGTTAACGAAATCCAGTTAAATGTAAACGTACTATAACAGCAAGTGTTGTTGTACAAAAAACGATACAACAATCACATGGAAATTTGTTGTTGTAAGTTCTACTAGTGTCAACTCATTTGACAGAAAAATGTAAACAAACAAACAAATTATCATCAAATTATTTTTATTTTAAAAATGAAATATTTTCGAATCCTCAAAATAAAAATTGAAAAACATGAATGAAAATCTTTCAAATTTTTATTTCTATCGCTTCCACATCTTTCCTATAATTGAGCCATTGCCACATATATGTGTAACACATATGAAAATGCTGGGAATAGCGAGTTATTCCTTGCAGAAAGATTTGCTTCCTGAAACTTTCCCAGCAGGCAGATTGAGTAAATTGAATACGGGAGCACATTTAATAATGAACAATTTCAAATTGTATGCGTTCCCAATTTTCCTGTTGGGTGATTTTTAAAAACATAATTTGTCAAATTCATATTGACACTAGTATAACGTTGGAATCAAATCAGCTGGGATTTGCTGTTACCTTTTATAATTGTACCATAGTACCTCCCCTACAAACTTTCATAATTATGAAAAATTATAATTTCATAGTCCTCTGAGTGTATATAATAAATAGTATATAAATAATAGTAATAAATAGTAGATTCTTGTAGTACGAGAACATACCAATTAATTTATTCCATTAATATCGACTCGTGGTCTCTTCTATGCGCAGACAGTTTTCACTCCTTGTGCATTTCCTTCATACAAAAATTCATTTTGTTCTGCTTTGAAACTCCCAACAATAAATTGTACAACAAATCATATAACTCCGCCTTACACAGTGTTGATTTTCATTTAATCGATAACACAACTCCGTTGGGGTCACAGGCAGTGCATTCTGTTATCGAATGGCTATCGACGATTAATCAACGGCTATCGCAAATCTGAGTCAGTAATCAGTTGGCTCGCGATGTTGGAAAAGAAAAAGTCGGGCGTGGAAGTAGAAATAAAATAGTTTTTTGAAACTTCTGTTCGATATCCCACTGAGTTTGAAATACAAAAAAAGAAATATTGGAAACAACAACAAAGCAAACAATAATTTCTTTATTCAGCAAATATTGAAAATATTATTGTGAAAAATGTTCGGATAATAACAAAACGAAGACGACGACGACAAAGCAAAGCAAAAAAGGTTACAAATTAGTGCTGCTCTGGTGTGACGTTGACGGGAAAAATATAAAGAAAGAAGAGTAGAAACAAAAATCTGTGAACCCCGAGCTGCTGCTGCTGCTGCCCGTCGTCTGGTGCTACGGCTGCTGCTGCCGCTGAGAAGAATCTTGTTGGGTTTTCCTCCTGTTTCTTGTTTTCTTACTATCCTCTTCTTTGTTCGCTCTATTCTTTGGCAATTTTCAGTTATCTATCAATCGGTGAAAAAATAAATGGCTGTATGCCCGTGTGTGTGTGTGTGAGTGAAAAAGAATTACTGCAAAAAAGGGCCGGTTATTGAAGAAATGTAAAGTGAAGTGAATCATAACACAAAAGAGGAAATGAATTTGAATCTTTCCAAAGTGTGGGGATTATTAAAAAAATATTTTTTTTTGTTAAATTAAGAAAATATGTGCATAGTTGTAATAAACGACAAATTGTGTATGAAAAAAAAATGATGAAATATAACCAAAGAGTAGAGCCACAAAGTAGATGAAGTAATGAAAATTGGAAAAGTGCAAATGCAAGTCGCAAGATTCTTGTAATGGCGGGGGGTGTTGGCTGGCAGCAGCGGAGACTGTGAATAGTGTATATGACAAAAGAAGTGAAAAAAATAGAAATATCCAAATATCCCGTCATCGTTTTTTTGCAATTCTCTCTTCTTCATTTGCTGTTCCTGTTAATTCTTCTTCTTCTTAACGAGTTTTCTTTTATTCTATTATTTTTATTTTTTGTTCTATGTCCTTTTTATATTTCCGCTGTCGTCGCACACAGTTTTTTAAAGTGTTTGTTTTATTTCTTCCGTATCGTGTCGCCCCCACCGTGTTAACGCTCTCTGTCTCTCATTCTTGCTCTCCACATTTTGTGTGTAAAGAATATACTTATGAATAACGACGACAACGACGACATCAACGGGAGCTACAACAGCAACAACAACAAATATACATAATAATCCCGGAGAAACAAAAATTAAAATATTAACAAAGTGTGTGTGAGTGTGTGCGCCGTGTAAATTGGAAAACAGATTTTAAAAGAAAAAAGTTCTAAAACAACAAAAGGAAACCCACAATAGAGGAATAGAAGACAAAACGAAAACAACTGAAAAATATTTGTTAATTCTTTTTTCCTTTTGTGTTGTGTTGCAAAGAAGAAACGTACAAAAAAAAGAAACGACGACAAGAACAACAACAAAAGAAAGAAAAAGCACAAAATCAACAAAAATAGCAAATCAAAATGGCGCACCAACAGCTCGCCTCCGTGAATTGTCCATTGGACGATATCGATTTAGCTGCTCTAAGGGTAAATATATAATGGAGTTTGATTTCAATTTTTTTTATAAATTTTAAATAAATATGGTTTAAAAAAATGAAATTTAAACCAGACAACATTTAAAAGCCAAACTAAACATGACTTGAAAAAAAAACGATTTATTGATATGTCAGTCTCTCCTCTCCGCCTTCCTGGTTTCTGTCATCCAAGTTTAGTATCTTCTCTCTTGGTATCCAATCATCCAGTTAGTCAGTCGGCCATCCAGTCAGCCAACCAACCAGTCAGTCACTCAGTCATTCATTCAAATTTCCTTTGTTAGTAGATTTGCTGAAATTTTTGTTGTTGTTCGACGGCTCTTTCTTGTTGGTGTTCTGTGTGCTGCCATCATGTGTGTGTTCGGGTGTGTGTGTGTTCCTGCGTGTGTTTGCCTCATTCTGTCTCATTATTTTGTGTGTGTGTGTTTTTTTTTTTTCTACTTCACAAAAGATGATGTTGTTGGATGTTGGGGTTCTACGCCCTCTTTGCTTTGTATTTTAAAGAGAGTAGAGTTGCCAAATGTACTCGCAGCAAATCAAATAAGAAAACATGTTCAATTGATTTCTTTTTGCAACATTTAGGTTTTAGTGTAAATTAATTATTTTTAAGGTAGAAAAATTCTGATATGCTATCAATTATTTATTAAGAATTTGAAAATTGAAAAAAAAATTGTCCCAATTCTTTTTTTCAAAGGTCTTTCCCATGCGTGAATTAAAAAAAAATAAAGGTCTATACGACCTCAATTTACAATTTTTCAAATGTAGGTATATCCAAGGCGTGGTTTTTTTAAAAATATCTGGAACTAGAGTTTAGTAAAAACGATCAGATATTTCTGAAATTTTTTTCCAGAGGTAGGTATTTTTAACCTTATTATGGGGATATCTTATTTTCTTGGGGGACGTACCGGTTACCCGGTTATTTGGCCGGATGTTGGGGTAGGGTAACATGTTATATCCGGTTCTACGGATCCGGTTAATATAAAAATGTTATAAAATACCTTTCCATTGAGTGGTGACATGGGATCTCAAACCGTTTTGGAGATACAGTCAAAAAACTGGGTTTTGGTCCCCGATTTTTTGAAAAACTCAATAAAAGTCGAACTTGGGTCCATCATAACTCAAATGATAGACCACAATTTGTCCTTTTCAAAATGGTATGACATGTGGCTGTATCTGTCAAAAGATATGGGCCTTAGAACCCTATAAAAACAAGGAAAATCTTTCTACATAGCATGGTGTTTTTTTGGTGACCGGCCTTCGGCTCCTGGACAGATAACAACATCGGCTACGCGACCGAATATGTTGTTAAAAAGAATACGCGACAGAAACTCCTTCTAAATAGATTTTTTTGTGTAGCCGGCCTACGGCCCGGAATTTAAGACTTTCTCCTATTGACAGATGTGGTCTATCATTTGAATCGGGGACCAAAACGCAGTTTTTTTTTTACAATATCTCCAAAATGATTTGAGATAACCCCATTTCCACTCAATGGAAAGGTATTTTTATAACCTTTAAAATTATACGGATCCGTAGAACCGGATATAACCGGGTACCAGTACCCGAATTTCCGGGTCAAACAACCGGGTAACCGGGTACGTCCCCAAAAAAAAACCAGTAAGGAAAGTAGAAAAGTCGGGCGGGGCCGACTATATGATACCCTTCACCACTTTGGGTATATTCAACAGATGAATGCTAATAGACGTCGAATTCTGCAACCTATACTAAATTTTTCATTTGTTCAGATATACGGTTGCTTCTTACAATGGGACAAAATTACCAAAACTCGGCAGAAAATATATATAGAAGCTCTATCAAAATCTGAACCGATTTCTACACTTTCCAAATTTCAAAACTTTAGTACGTTGTGCAAAATTTGTGTCAATTTTGTGTAAAATTGGACGAAAATATATATGTTGAAGCTATATCAAAATCTGAACCGATTTCAATGAGA
Source organism: Musca vetustissima (assembly GCF_032173495.1). Lineage (NCBI taxonomy): Eukaryota > Metazoa > Arthropoda > Insecta > Diptera > Muscidae > Musca > Musca vetustissima. The sequence continues at coordinate 257,764 of NW_026880195.1, forward strand.
ATGGCAGAGATTATCTTATATTAACTTCTGTATTGTACATAATTGTGTGGCAATCGGACAAACTTTGGGTCTTTAGTGCACAATTTACATAAAATCGGAAGCAAAAATATATAGGAGCTATATATAAATCTCATTTCACTTAAATCTCCAGACTCATTTTAGTACACTATGCCAAATTTTGTGCAAATCGAAATATGTATAGGGACTTCGGTACACTATTTACATTAAATCGGACGAAAATTTATATAGGAGCTATATTTAAATCCAAACCGATATTCGAGAAACTTAACGTGCACTATTCTAGACTTAATTAAGTACGATATGCCAAATTTCGTGCAAATCGAAGGATATATAGGGACTTTGGTACACCATTTACCTTAAATCGGACGAAAATATATATGGGAGCTATATCTAAATCTGAACCGATTTTCAGCAAACTTAACACACATAAATCTAGACCTAATCCATTTCGCTATGCCAAATTTCGAGCAAATCGAAGGATATATAGGGACTTTGGGGCACCATTTACATCAAATCGGACGAAACTATATATGGAGCTATATCTAAATCTGAACCGATTTTCTCGAAACTTCGCAAACATCACTCAAGGCTTAATTTAATACGTTATGCCAAATTTCGTGCAAATCGAAAGATATATAGGGAATTTGGGGCACCATTTACATGAAATCGGACGAAACTATATATGGGAGCTATATCTAAATCTGAACCGATTTTCTCGAAACTTGGCAGACATCACTCTAGGCTTAATTTAATACGTTATGCCAAATTTCGTGCAAATCGAAAGATATATAGGGACTTTGGTACTCCATTTACCCTAAATCGGACGCAAATATATATGGGAGCTATATCTAAATCTGAACCGATTTTCAGCAAACTTAACACACATCAATCTAGACCTAATCCATTTCGCTATGCCAAATTTCGAGCAAATCGAAGGCTATATAGGGACTTTGGGGCACCATTTACATGAAATCGGACGAAACTATATATGGGAGCTATATCTTAATCTGAACCGATTTTCTCGAAACTTGGCAGACATCACTCTAGGCTTAATTTAATACGTTATGCCAAATTTCGTGCAAATCGAAAGATATATAGGGACTTTGGGGCACCATTTACATGAAATCGGACGAAACTATATATGGGAGCTATATCTAAATCTGAACCGATTTTCTCGAAACTTGGCAGACATCACTCTAGGCTTAATTTAATACGTTATGCCAATTTTCGTGCAAATCGAAATATATATAGGGACTTTGGGGCACCATTTACATGAAATCGGACGAAACTATATATGGGAGCTATATCTAAATCTGGACCGATTTTCACGAAACTTGGCAGACATCATTCTAGACTTAAATGATTACGCTGTACCAAATTTCGTGCAAATCGAAAGATATATAGGGACCGTTTACATTAAATCGGTTAAATATATATATGGGAGCTATATCTAAATCTGAACCGATTTTTCCCAATTTCAATAGGGTTCGTCCTTGGGCCGAATAAGTGACCTATGCCAAATTTCATCCAATTCGGATCATAAATGCGACCTGTACTTTGTTTACAATTTAACATGGACAGACAGACAGACGGACGGACAGACGGACGGACGGACGGACGGACATGCTTAAATCGACTTAGAAAGTGATTCTATGCATATTCTCAAAAGGAACCATGTGTCTATCTCGTTTCCTTTTGCCTGTTACAAACATATGCACAAAGACATAATACCCTGTACCACAGTGTGGTGAAGGGTATAAATATCCCCATAATTAGGGTAAAAATTACTACCTCTGGAAAAAAATTCACAAAAATCTGATCTTTTTTACTAAACTAGAGTAAAGCCAAATATCTATGTCCAGATCTGGTTTGGCCAGCTTTCAAAATCGCAAATGAGTGGAATACATATTTAAATAATGTTCGTCTAGTTCAAAGATTGACGAATTTGATCACTTTTTGGAAGCAAAAAATAATATGATTATATGGTTGCTACCCTGAAACTTGGGTCAATATTAATAATTTTTAATAGTGAGATTTGATTTGCAAAATACGAAATTAAAGCCAATTTCATTTAAAAAATGTGTCCAAAATCGCCAAAATATCGAATATTGGGGCGTGCCGTTATATGGCGGCTACCCTGAAACTTGGGTTAAAATTAAAAAATTTTAGTACGGAGATATGCTCTACAATGAGAACCCAAATACTAAATAACAGCCAATTTGGTTGAAAAATCCCTAAAATACCGAATATAAATCGACATAGAATTTTCCTGACCTATTTTCGGTATATTGATCTTAACCGCCGTTTCAAAAACGAAGGTGACTATATTTTAGAATTCTTGATTCTAGGAGATTAAAAAAAATATCAATACAAAATATTTTTACATGTCCATAGAAAGGTCACGCCTCTTTGTCTGTACTTTGGAGATTTTCGGCCTATTTTCCAACCGAAGAGGCAGTAATTTCATGGAGGGTGTACAAAATCTATACAAATTTTTACATGTTTTGATTTAAACCGCCTTCTCCAAACAAATATTACTGGATTTTGTAATTCTGAATTCTTGGAGGGTGAAAGAAATCGATACAAAATTTTTCGTTAAAGGTCCATGTTTTTTAAATAAACACCGCGTAAAGGTCACGCCTTATTTTCGGTAATTTTCCACATCTTCGTCTTATTTTGCAACCGAAGATGCTGTAATTCGTGTTATTTTTTAGTGGTTCAGGTTCTAGTATCCCAAAAATTTGTGAAAAAAATCTGGCAATCCTTAATAAAAATTGTTTTTCGTTTTTGCCTTCTTATGAGTCTTCACACTACATTACCGGTGTGTGTTGTTGCCTGCATTCAGTTTGAAAAAAGGTTATTTCAGCAACAACACCAACGAACATTTTTTCCATAGGTGTGGTTAGATAATAAATTTAAAGGAAATTTGACATTGTGGATGAAGTAGAAAAAAAATTAAATACAATTAAATTATAATATTAAACAAATTACAAATTAATTAATTTCCTCCCAAACGGAAGTACTTTCACAGAAACAACAAAATTTCTTTTCTCTCCCATTAAATTCAATGGTGTAAAGAAAAAGGGAGAGTCCGGAAGAAGAGTAAGCCCAGCCCCCCACCCGACGCACATAAATTGAGAGGATTGAGGCAATTACCTCCAACAACAAACAAACAACAAATTCACTTTCAATCGCAACTGTGATAATAATTCAGTTTGTTGTTGTTGTGTGTGTCTGTTGGTTGGGTGGTGACGTCGTTGTGTTTTATGTTTACTCTCTATCTGCCTGCCGGCAGCGTCGACAAATGTTTGGCATATGTCGTTTGGTTTGGTTATTTGTTATTTTTCCTTTTTTTGGGCACCAAGAAAGGAGCGGGGGTGTAGTTAACAAAATTTCTTAAATATGATTAAAGGCAAAATTTTGTTTTCAATTAAAAATGGAAATGTTTAGAGTGAAAATTTTAACTCTTCGTCGGTCCACACATCTGTCCCTCTATCTTTTTGTTGAAATCACTAAAGATATCTCATCATTTCAGAGATAGAGAGCTTTGAAAATTTGCACATATGCATACACCTGCGTAGATTTATTTTCAACATGATTATACTCGGTTCTACGGATCCCATCAATATCATTTTAAATATTATGAACATACCTTTCGATTGAGTGGTGATATGAAGCCGGTCATAAAAAAAACTATTCCGGCTACGCGAAATAATTTTCCTTGTCCTTGTCGAGTCAGTTTCGGTCAGGGACTATATTCGACCTTTAAAGAGTTTTAAAACATATCGAGGTCCAAAATCGGTTTAATGACTGTATCTCCCTAACGGTAAAAAGATACCCATTTTGTATTAATCGGATCCGTATAACCGGGCATAAAGGGGTTCCCTTAACATAACTCCCGGGTCAAATAACCGGTTTAGGTAAAAATTGGTTGAAAATCGTTGCAAAAATTGCTTTCTCATTGCACCCTTTTTTGATTTGTATGGCGAAAAAATCACGACAGAAATTTGTCAATAAAAGTCAAAATTGTACCAATGACCTCATATAAAGTTTATCATTTCATTTTCAAGTATTTCGAAAATGTATAATTTGGGATTCCGGGTTCTTGGATGCAGAAAAATATATTTATAGAAAATTGTAGATATCGTCCCATCTCATTTCCGCTATTTTGAAAGTTTTAGCTATATTTTCCACCAAAGTGGCTGAGGGGGTGAAAAGAATATTTTCAATATCACTCCATACTTTGACACTCCATACTCTCCTTATAGAAGATTTAGAGGATTTCTTATGAAAGAGCTGGAAGTATTCTTATGGAGGAACTGGAGTTCCTCTTATCGAATAACTGGAGCACTTATCGAATACGTGGAGCTATTCTTTTGGAAGACCCGAAGCTTGACCCAAGTTTCAGGGTAGCAACCATATAACCATATTATTTTTTGCTTCAAAAAGTGATCAAATTCGTCAATCTTTGAACGAGACGAACATTTTTTAAATATTTATTCCATTCATTTGCGATTTTGAAAGATTATCAGATATTCACAATCCAACTTTCTTTTGAAGCTTTGGATAGACCATTAAACTATTTTTAAAAAAACAATGCCTTTGAAAAGATATTTGGCTTAACTATAGTTTAGTAAAAACGATCAGATTTTTCTGAAAAATTTTTCCAGAGGTAGGAATTTTTTTTACCCTAATTATGGGGATATCCTTTTTTCTTGGGGACGTACCTGGTTTTTTGACTCGGAAGTTCGGGTACGGGTACCCGGTTATATCCGGTTCTACGGATCCGTTTAATATAAAATGGGTATAATTTTAAAGGTTATAAAAATACCTTTCCATTGAGTGGAAATGGGGTTATCTCAAATCGTTTTGGAGATATTGTAAAAAAAACTGGGTTTTGGTCCCCGATTCAAATGATAGACCACAATTTGCCATTTCCAAAATGGTGCAATGGACCTTAGAACCCAACAAAAAAAGGAAATTCTGTCGCGTAGCCGGTGTTGGTATCTGTCCATAGGAGAAAGTCTTAAATCCCCGGCCGAAGGCCAGCTACAAAAAAAAAAAAACACAATTTGCCCTTTCCAAAATGGCCTTAGAACCCTACAAAAACAAGGAAATTCTGTCGCGTAGCCGGTGTTGGTATCTGTCCATAGGAGAAAGTCCTTAATAACCGACCGAAGGCGGCTACACAAAAAAAAAATCTATTAGAATGAGTTTCTATCGCGTAGCCGCTGTTGGCATCTGTCCATAGGAGAAAGTCTAAAATCCCGGGCCGTAGGCCGGCTACACAAAAAAATCTATTTAGAGGGAGTTTCTGTCGCGTAGCCGGTGTTGGTTTCTGTCCATAGGAGAATGTCCATAGTAAAGTCTTTCGGTATTCTTATGGAAGAGCTGGAGTTCCTCTTATCGAAGACCTGGAGCACTTCTTATCGAATACGTGGAGCTATTCTTTTGGAAGACTGTATTTTGGGATTCCGAGTTATTGGAGGTTGACAAATATATATTGTTAAAAATTTCCGGCACAGGCCCATGTTTTGACATTGAAGCCAAAAAAGGTCCTATTCTGTTTTCGGTATTTAAAAAATTGTGGTCATATTTTTCGACGCAATAGATTGTAATATGGCATTCTCTGTTCGTAGAACATGAAGGGTAAAAAAATCTATACTTGGAAGGGTAAAAAAATCTATACACAATTTTCGATACGGGTCCATGTTTTGACATAACCCCCACATAAAGGCCACGTCTCATTTTCGGTAATTTGATATTTTTCAAACAAAGTGGCTTTAATTTGGCAATCCGTGTAGGTTGAAAAATCTACACCAAATTTTTTTTACTGGTTATTTTGACATATATGGTACTATGCAGATTTTTTCGTCCTATTTCGTAAAACAGAAGAGGCTGAAATTTATCAATCAGTGATTTATTTATTACTGTTCCGCCTTTCCCAAACGAAGGTGACTGGATTTTAGAATTCCGCATTATTGCGGAAGTAAAAATATATACAAAAAATTTTTGATACAGGTCCAGGTTTTGACATAACCCCCACATAAAAGCCAAACCTCTTTTTTTTGGTAATTTGCATATTTTCGGTCTATTTTCCAACCGAAGAGGCAGTAATGTGGCAATCAGTCGTCGTTTTTAATCGTATTATACAAACGAAGGTGACTTTTTTTTTGGAATTCCGAATTCTTAAAGTATGAAAAAAATTTCGATACAGGTCCATTTTTTGATCTCATTTTCGGTAATTTGCATATTTTCGAACTATTTTCCAATCGAGAAGACTATAATTTGGCAATTAGTGTAATAGGAGGATGGAAAAAATGCTACAATTTTTTTTACAGTTCCAGTTATCTACTTTGGAAAAGTTTCAAACGAAATTGACTGTATTTTAGAATTCCGGATTTTTGAAAGGCGAACAAATCTATACAAAAATGTTCTATACATAACCCTCACGTTAAGGCCACTCCTCATTTTCGGTATTTTGTAGATGTTGGAACTATTTTCTAAATGAATGTTCAATGTAGGTCGATGTATTCACATAACCTCCATAAAATGTATTCCGCCAATTTTCGGCTTTATCCCACGTAATTTTGCATTCTGCATTCTTAGAAGGCAAAAAAACCATGTTTGAATGTTCGATAAAGGTCCATGTTTTGACATTTTTGTTTCTTTAGTTTGGCTTTCCGGTAAAAAAATCTTTGCAGGACATTTTCGCAATAGGTTCATTATGGGAATATCGGATTGTTTGCTGGACCAAAATCCGTTCACATATTAATTATTGTTCGAACATATTATGTTACTTTGGGTCCCTCATATATATTCTATCTTACTCATAGTTCTCCATTCAAAACAGCAATTACGGGTTCTTCCTTTGAGGCAGAGTTGCCATATTATGTTACTTTGGGTCCCTCATATATATTCTATGCTACTCATAGTTCCCCATTCAAAACAACAATTACGGGTTCTTCCTTTGAGGCAGAGTTGCCATTGTAGATGTGTTTTTCAATCTGTCTTCGTTTCATTGTGCTCTCACGGGTATATCTTCTTGTTTTCCCAAAGTCAAAATTGTGTTCTGACTTCGTCTATTGTTTGTTTTGCATGTGCCAGGATGTGTGATGGTATTAATTCCGCTACCCGTATATTTATATGTATGTATGTCTGTATGATTATTTGTTTGGTCTAATGTTCTAACAACAACAGCAACAACAAAAACTTATTGAATATTATTTTTCAAATACTTTTCCTTCTTCTTTGTTGTTGTGCAGTTCAATGTGCGTTTCATTAATTTTTTAGATTTTTTTTTCTTCATTTTCGCCTCTTCTATTCTTCTCCAATTTTGCGGTTCACAAATAAAAGAATAAATAAATCGTGGACAACAACGTTTGTTTTTCCTTTTTCCACACTTTTTCTTTTTGTCATCATCATTTGTTTTGGGGTATATTTTTTCGATTTATGCGTATGCGTTCAAAAACATACACACATACAACCACCCCTAAAAAAATATACCGGCCGGCATTAGGACGCTATTACCACGAAGACGGTTTATTTATGGCTGCATTTTTAGATGCTGCGGAATTTCTGTTGAGCAAAAATTAAGAAAATTTTGGTTCCATGAATGAGGAGGTAGGCCACAGGGAAGCAATTGATGTCGTTAACCACAGTTTGTTGTTTGACACCTAAAATTTGACCTCGACGAAAATAATACCTAAAGTGAATTAATTGATGAATTACCTTTCACATCAGGATAACAATGGGATAATATTATGAAAAACCCAAAAGAAATCTTGACCAGAAGAAAATGCCCCAATAGAGCAGATAAGTTTCAAAATAGATCCATTTTTCGATATAGATCCATAGAAATATCTCGTAAAATTTTTAAAGTCCATAATCGACATTTTGGACATAGACCCTTCATTAATATTTGGTGTTTTAAAGATTTTTCCATATTTTTTAATTAAAATAGCTATAATTTGACATAGGTCCATATTTTGCATATAAAAATCCCCCTTATTTTTGCTATTGGAAGGACCTAATAACAACGGCCACCAAAGTAATGCTCAAGATGATTAAATTATGAATAGCCTTTGAAATCAGATCACAATACAAAAAAAAAAAAAAAACTGTGAGCGGAGCAGTATAGTCGGACGGGGCCGACCATACGGTACCCTACACAACTACCACGGCGCTCTAACTTTTTGCGGATGTTTCTTCCGATTAGAGGTCAACAGCAAAGTAGTCCATTACATGCTATCAAGAATTCTATACTGGGCTTGGAAACAGTAGACCCTGAAATTTGAGCAGCAGTTGCCAAATTTTATATTGTAGCTTTTGTTTACTGTTGTCTGTTTAATGTATGTTAATGTAATGTCTGGAATCTCAAAGCGATCAGCGCTATATATCCGCCCTCTAGTGTGGTAATGGGTTACTAAATAATATCTCAGTACGTTAGCACCTGTAAATATTTAATTGTAACTCCCACATCTGAATACATACGACCATATAAATGGTATTAATTTAAAGGTCAACTATTCCTCTTGGATATACTATCGACTTCTCGGATCTATTTCCTTCGGGGGCGAATTATATACGCCGTAGAATAAAAAATTTTAATTTTTCACACAAAAGGGTCCATTTGACCCGCTAAATATTGACATATCTTTATCAGGCATGCTTATTCTTTGGCCCGATTCCCTTCTCCATGCAAAAATTCGCGGTGTTTGGGCCATAATTGCGGCCTCTGGAGCGACCAGAAAAACCGACAAAAATAAAGTTTTTGGTCCATTTCATCCCCTAAGTATTACTCGATCTTTTCCAAAAACAATAGAGGTCTTCATTGGCCAGAACCCATCCTACATGCAAAATTTCGTGAAGATTGGTCCATAACTGTGGCCTGACAGACGGACGGATGTTGTAAGTCCATGTTTTGGACATATCGACCACACAAAGTCCCCTCCCCTACTTGGTGTTTTTTTAAGATTTTAACTGAATTTTTATTTCGGTATTACGGTGGGCTTAGTCTTAATCGCCTTTTCCCAACAAAGTGGCTGTAATTTGGCATTTTGGGTGCTTGAATGAAGAAAAGTATAGTCGCGGACAATTTCGATACGGGTCTATGTTTCGACATGACCCATATCATTTCGGGGGTTTTTTAAAGGTATTAGACACATTTTCCACCGAAGTTGCTGTGGCATTCCGGTTTCTTTTTGGAGGGGTAAAAACATATCTTTGCTGATATTTTTTGATGTACAAAATTCCATTTTTCGATATGGACCATAGAAATTTTCGGTATTTTTTTTAAAGGTTAAATTAATGTCTCCATATAAAGGTACCGTTCCAGATAAGACATTTATAGCTCAGTTCGGCCGAACTGAACGACGTATTTATTTATTTTTCTTTCGACATGATGATTTTGCGACACGTTTCGTCGCTGGTTAAGCTGATCATCAGGTATATTGGTAATGTGGCTTACCGTATCAAAGTTCGACATTTATCATCACACCTATTCAGAGCAGATTTTTTTTGTAGTGACTGACTTTTTTTCATACAACGTACAATATTTTTCTTCCATTGTATACAACTGTATATTCTGACAATTTCGGAAGTTAAAGAGGTTGCTTAGAACGCTAAGGATTTGAACAATGGTGGTATAGGAATCAGGGTTCAAATCCCAGCCGGTTTTATAATGATATTTTGAGTTTTATGTCTTATGGTATATAGGTCCTATCAAATGGATCCGATCAGCTCAGAGGACAAGAATGTCATCTAATTTTAAGCAAGAATGTTCCCGTATAGAAGACCTACAAGTTTTTCTAAGTTTATAGATTACCACATGGTCTGAATGTTACACAATTATGACAGATATTACTATAACTTGTTTTTTGCATTTTTTAATTTAAGACCAATCGTATGTATGTATTTAGTATTGTGCTTTACATTAAAGCACTAAACACCCCAATTTTTTTGACACTGGGTATAGCAAATGCACTACAGATATCAACAACCCCCATTTGTCATCCACCATTTTCTTCGGCAGGAGGGTTTTCTACTTTCCATCAGCAAACTTTTGGGTGGTAAATACCACCCTAATTTGTTGCTGCAAATCATAATGAGATTTATGTATCTCGCTTTTAAACTGGTAGAACTTTCAGCCCCGTTGTAACTACTGGGTGGTATCTAAAGTGTATAGGCAGGCAGGCAGGGAGGCTGGCAACATGTTAACAAAAATTAAGACAATTTGCTTCAAAATGAACAGATTCTAAATTGAATTTTCTTAGAATCGGGGTTAAGTCACTATTCTCTTTCTGTCATATGATAGAGATCCAAATATATAGTTCATACATTGCTATTAGTCCCAGGATCCACGTTACAACTCAATTTTTGCAAAAAGTTCGATGAAGGGAAAAATCTTTATTATGAAGAACTATCGGATTCGTTCGAATAAAAAGGGAAAGGAAATTACTAAAATTTAATAAACATGATACCTATTGTATTAGGTGCAAACGGGAAGAGCGAGAATTCAGAAATTTGAAATGTGGCTCACTGATGGAAAGTTAGAAAGATGTACAAAAGGATTTTTGGCCATTCGACCTATTAGTGTACGAAAAGTACTAAAATTTAATGAATTTAGTTCTAATTATATATCGAACATATATAGCTAGAATCTTGAAAATTTATATGGAATACGGGTTGGGAAGTGTTGTTAATGTATGGAAATAGTTTTAAAAATACGTGCTTATGTGTATGAAAAGTACTATTTGGTACTAAATTTAGTACAATTTCGATTTTTGTGATCAGATAAAGCTGGAGTCTTGAAATTGGGAATTTAAATGACTGTTGGAGTGTAGGGCTGATGAAAAGTACTATTTGGTACTAAATTTGGTACAATTTCGATTTTTGTGATCAGATAAAGCTGGAGTCTTGAAATTAGGAATTTAAATAACTGTTAAAGTGTAGGGCTGATGTACTTATGTACTTATGGGTACGAAAAGTACAAAATGGAACTAAATGTAGAACAATTTGGGTGAACTGATAGAGATTGCAAACTTAAATTTGGAATTAAAATTACAGGATAAGGTAGTATTGGAATTTTGTACTTATGGATACGAAAAGCACTAAATGGTAGTAAATATGGTACAATTTGTTTTGTGTGAAGGGGTAGGTCGGCTTTAGGCTTTAAAATTACTGTTGGAGTGCAGGATTGAGACATAGAGGTAGTTTTGAAAATTCCTAATTATGTGTACTATGGTACTAAATTTGATAAAAATTAGATTTAAGTGAACGGGTAGAAATGGAAAACTTATATTTGTAATTAAAAGTACGCTTTAGAGTACACGATTGGGGTAGTGTTGGGAATTCGAAGTGGTAAAAAGATAGAGCTGGAATTCGTAAAATTTGGACTTACGATTACTATTTGAAAACAGAATTGAGGTAGTTTTGGCAATTCATATTTATGAGTACGAAAAGTACTAAATTTGGTACAATTATAAATTTATTGGAATTGAGATTGCGGTAGAGTGTAGAATTTAAATATATCAGTCCGGCAAATATTGGGAAATTGGGCATCATTTACATAAAATCGGACGAAAATATATATAAGAGCTATATATAAAAAAACTTCACAGACAAAAAACTGTATCTAATTCAGCACGTTGTGCAAAATTGTGCCTCAATCGGAAAATTGTTGGGAGTTTGGTGCACCATCACATAAAATCGGACGAAACTATATATGAAAGCAATATCTAAACCTGAATCGATTACAACAAAACTTCACGGGTATAAAACTGGACTTAATTTAGTACGCTTTGCTATATTCTGTCTCTATCGGACAATTATTATTGGTACAGCATTTTCATAAAATCGGACGATACTATATATGGGAGCTATATCTAACTCTGAACGGATTTCGACAAAACTTCACGGACATCAAATTGGACTCAATTCAGTACGCTAGGCAAAATTTTGTCTTAATCGGACAAATATTGCCAGTTTGGGCTCCATTTACATAAAATCGGACCAAACTATACATCGGAGCTATATCTACATCTGAACCGAAATCAGCAAATCAGACAAATATTGTTAGTTTGGGGAACCATTTACCTAAAATCCGACAAAAAAAAATATATATATATTGAAGCTATACAACAAGTGACCTATGCCAAATTTTATCCAATTCGAATCATAATGAATTGGACGTACAAACGGACGGACCTGTTCCACAGTGTGGTGAAGCGTAAAAAAATCTGCGTTGCGGTAGGTTGTTCGGCTGTAATTCTTGCACCAGCTATATTTTAAAAGGCTTCACAGCTGAATTATTCCGCAAAATACTTTACGTTGTTGGGTAACGGAGGCTCAACAATCGATTTTGGGTGTCTTTGAAAATTGTTCATGAAAGAGTCGCTTCGTAGTACATGTTTCTTCAGCCAAGCTGACAGTAGTATATATTACGGGCAATTCTAAGTGCTAGGGTACAAATTGTTTGCCTATAGTATACAGAGACATTGGATAATGGAAGAACGAACATCGAATTACCATTGTGTAACCTGAAATTGCTAGCTCACGTCTCGTCCTCTCTCCCAAACGCCTTTTCGACCAGCCAAAAATTCTATAACAAATAGATATGCCTCATGTTTTAATATCAATCTAGCATCTTATCGTCCAAATGTTGCAGGCCAAGTTCAAATATGGGCTACATCGAATCACATTTGAACATATTCCTGATATGAGGGTACCCCCCAATTTTCGCAATTTTTGTATTTTAGAGAGACATTTTTCAATCGATTTTGTTGACATTTGGTACTTTTGGTTCATATTGGATTCCAAATCTCACCGCTAAAAATTATTAATATTGGTTAACTATTTTCGGGTAGCCCAAAAATTTAGATATTTTCGGGAGTAATTTGGCATTTATCAATATCGGCCCACTTGTTGTAATTTGTTATTATGTAGGATTCCATAATCTCACAAACGAAAACTATTAATATTCACCCTCTTCCTCTCTTTCCTCCTCCTCCCTCCGAATAGCAAAAGTAGTGACCCAAATTTCTTAGTTATGGCTTATAAAAATTCTCAGAGTAATTACAATTGATAAAAATATTTTTGTCTATTTCGTTTAAATTAATTATTTTAAATTCAATTTCCAATCCATGGGAAAAAATATTGAAATTGTGAATTATTATCTGGAAATTTATCATGCGGAAAAATTAATTTCTCTTTAGGGTGTCGCATTTTTTGACACATATTAACAATTCTCCTCGTTTGATAAATACATACAATAGCTACAAATGAAGATCCCAGTGGGAAAATGTAATCGATGTTAAACGAACGGGTTATGTCTTTAATAATTTAACTTTTTGTTCAAATATATTATTTTCTCAATTCTTCGGGATACATTGCATAATGTAATGATTATAATGTATTACTAAATCGATTCTCAATGTAATATGTTCTCATTTTTCCCACTGGGATATCAAGCTATCTCTTCAAGTATAATAGTAGGATCGCCAGAAAAAAAAATATGGTAACGCCATATCTCCGAACATTGACCTATGACGATTTTTTTTTTCTTCTGGTGTTTTCAGATATTCACCAATGTCTTTAATATATAAACAATAATTAATGAATCGCTTTAGTGCAAACGTAGAGCAATGTGGACCATCGTATAATGATAATATTTTTACGGAACATTTTAGCATAATAAAAAAAAATACATCTTGTACCGCTATTAAAATGTCTTTAAATTTTTTGACCAACTTCAACATTTTAAACAATTTAACCCAATATATCTAAATATAGAATTTAAACATTTACATTTCCGTTCACTTCGACGGATGTCATATTTGTCGTCCTCTCCGTGTCATAGATATGTGCGGAGGGGGTGTGGGGTTCATATCAACGGTGGTAAATTGTTTTATTAAATAACTTGGGGAAATCAGCAGGAAATAAATGTTGTTGCCACTACTTACAAACGAAGTTGCTATAAAATTCTAAGCTGTAATAGAAACCATAGGTTATGTAGTTTCCTCGGTATGCATGTGTTTTTTTGCTGCTGTGGTTTCATTGCAGGTTAGGTTATTAGGGTTTTTGTTACTCCATGGATACTCCACATCATCAACCACATAAAAAAAATCCTAAAACCCATCTGTCAATACACCAAGTAGCAGTTAGGTGCACACACCCTGCCATAATAATGCTTGGAGGGAGGGTGGGGGTGTTAAATGTGTGAAGACGATTATTTAAAACAATGCAATTGTGTGTCACCAAATGGGCCGCATATTCCCATACCACAACAAAACATTTATTTATTTATTTTCTTCTTTTTCTTTTTTGTTTTTCTTTAAATCCACTTTTACTCATTATTTGACTTTTTTGGTTTTCCTGTTTTCCTGTTTATAGAAATAGGTATGTAGATGGAGCGGGGAGCTGTAGATAGTATTTTTGTTTTCTTTCTTTCTTCTGCCATATTTGTTGTATAGATAATTTCCCTTAATTGTTGTTGTTTTTGTTGCTGCCACATAAGACATTTTTAATGTGGCTATGTAAAATTTTGTTTGGAAATTGTTATCATGGGAGGAAGGGGAGGATATATTTAGGGGGATAAACACTTTTCAATTGTACACTATTGAATACCTTCTAAATACCTTCAAATAGGAAAACAATCGGAATAAATGTAGTTGTGTAGGGTATAACTACTATGTTTAAAACGTTGAGGAAACTTATTTTAATCAAGGAATAGAATTGCTAGAAAAGCGTTGGAGTAAGTGTTTCAGGAGATTATATTGAAAAATAAAAATATTTTCGAACTTTGATAGGCTAAGAAGTTTCCGAACCGCCCTTGTATGCTGGTGAAAGAAACACCCATGTATGCCTCTCTGTATCTCACGAATGTATCTGTGTATCTCACGGAAAAACATACACATTTTGCATTAGTAGTTAAATGTTCTTTGGCATTAAATCGATACTTTCTTGTCTCGTCAAGTAAATTTTTTTTAGGGAATTGATTCAAGTCACTGCAAACAACACAACACATACGTCAAATCGTACTGAGTACGTTTATACTACGAAAAAAAATTTCAAAATTTCCAATGTAAATGAAATCCTTAGAGTTATTATTTATTTCAACTTCATCGAAATCTTATTTTAATTTTCCTGTCAACTTCCCAGAAATTATCTGCTTCGTATACCTTTTGTTTAATTTCAGTCGAACTTCCTTCCCTGAAGCGAAGAACAATTTTTTTCAATATTTTCATTTGTGTGTTTCTGTTTATTTTTATTTTGTTTATTCCTCCTTCCAAGGGAATATTCGCTGTGTCCTCACATACGCGTAGAAAATTTAAGGCGGCTGGTTTAATAGTTGATGACGGATTGACATTGCGTATTCCAATTTGTTGTTCCTTTTTGGTAGTATTTGGGTTTGGTCTCCGCCGAATAATGTCATTGCACCCATTGGTGTTAAAATGTGCACTGTATGCTTGTGCAGGATGACATTGTTTAGAATACAATATATATATTGAAAGGGACTAGTGCACATAAATTCTTTTGTCACTAAAACAACAACTGCAATTCGTCAGGAAGAATGTTGTTGTTTATTGATGGCTGAGTGAAATCTTAAAAATTCAAAATCTTTATTTACTGCTTTTGGATTTTTTTTTGACAATGATGTCAGATCATATCCTTTGCTTGTCGCAGCTACATGACTTTTTAATACGGAGGAGGTAAAGTGAAAAAAATCTTTTTTAAGGCATATTTTTCCTTGGCATGACTATTAATATGAATGTTGAATATAATATCAGCGAACATCAGTGACAGAATTAGTTGGTTCAGATCACAATCACGACAACTTTCTTCGAAGGAGTTTGCCAGTAGTACATTGAATATCCTGTTCCGATTTTGTAGGTATTGATAACCTTCTTTCAAATCTTACGAATCTTTGTAATGCCATCGTTAGTTCATTGATCCATGAAATATCTTCTATGTTGTGGTGTCGTAGTTGCTCTAACCTTATCTCGATCAATCTTCCTAATTTTAGCGAGTTAGGATTGAAATGAATCAGTCCTTCGTCAGTCCTACTTTATGTCATAGCCGATTCGAACGGGTACGATCGAGAATCTATGTTTGCATAGAATAGTAGGTCGTTTATATGGATTAATCCAGACCTATTAAATGCTCCTGGATTTTCTCAATATGAATTGTTAAATTGATTTTTTCTAGTATTGCCATCTCATCCCCGATGGAGTTTTGTGTGTATGAACTTAAGGCATCGTCCTCCAGTAAACCGCCTTCTTTTCTAGCTGGTTGTTTCTCCATCGATGTTATTTGTGTCTGTCTCCTCTTCTCTAATCATCGACTTCACAAGCCTTGCAAAAACAGTATTCGACGCCTCACACCTGTTTTTGGTCAGACTTGTCGTAAGAAGGCACCTTCTTGCTTTCTGTGATCATCAGATATTGCTTGGGTTATATCTGGGGGTACATAAGCCCCCCTTCATTTGATGGGCTCTAAATTTCTACCTATATAATTCCAAACATTTATACCATATATATATATATATATATATATCGATATACAAATACTCATATCAATTACTTTCTCTAATTTTAGGATCCTGCTGGTATATTCGAACTTATCGAAGTCGTCGGTAATGGCACTTATGGTCAAGTCTATAAGGTAAGTGTTTAAGTGTATACTGTAGTATTAAAGTATTTTTTTATTGGCGCCCAATGTGAGGCAATAAACATTCAAACATTAAAAAAGAGGAATATCCACAATATACATGTAAAGATGATCTGGGACGAATTGTGGGGGCATTCGAAATACGAAATATGATCCGGAACGAATGTGTTCGCTTAAAAATGTGTACATATTTCAATTGGCGCCCAAAAGCACAATCAAAATAATACCTCACACTTTGAAATGTGAGATGATCGACGCTGGAGTTTTTAAGATGGCTTCAAGTGAAAAATTTAGCAAGGTGTTAAATAAAAAGATCTCGGTCGCTTTGTTTGGAAGCAAACATTGTTCAGATTAAAGCCCTCAAACTCCGATGATAAATAAATTATGAATTATCTTTCAATAATACCTCATTTTAAGAAAAGTAAGGTTCAAATGACCATAAACCGCGTTAAACAATCGCTCGTTGCGGATTGAGTGGCTTCCCAACAATACGGTTTGGCTTTTCCGAGCTCCAAAAGCTACAGTTTAGATAGTTTACGCAGCACTGAAGTGGAAATTAGCCACATAAGTCTATATGATTTTTCGATGAAATTTCGGATAATTTTCATGCATTTCATGATCCAAATCAGCAGGAGCACGCCATTGTTGTTAGTTTTTCTAAGCCCTTAGGCCCAAGTCTTTATGCAAAATATGGTGTAGTAAACTTTGGCGCCCAACGTGGAACTTTTCCATAAGGTACAAATTTCTGCATCGAATCACTCGTTGAGAATTGAGTGACTTCCTAACAACAACTTTTGGCTTGACATAGCCCTCGAAGTGGAAATGAGCCACATCAGTCTAAATGATTTTTCGATGAAATTTCGGATAATTTTCATGCATTTCATGTGCTAAATCAGCAAAAGCACCATATTCTTGAAGATCTGTATGCATGAGTTCATACACCCAAGTCCTTATGCAAAATGTAATTTTAAATAGAATTGAAATATATGCAAAATATATTATTGTCTTACCTGTTCTAAGCCTTTACGCCAAAGACTTTATGCAAAATATGGTGTAGTAAACGTGGCACTTTTCCATAACATAACAAAATTTTAAATGAAATATATAGAAAATCTGTTTTACAATATATGGAGATTTTATTTTTATATTTTTTAATTTAAATATTTTTTAAACAAAAAACACAACAAAATCCTACTCCTAACAGAATTAGAATTCATAAATAAATATCGCATGCAATACTTGACACAATGACCCCGCTACTTCGACGTCGGCTGCTACTGATGCTGGTGGCTGGTTGTCGATGCTGTTGTTGTTGTTGCTGATACTACTGCTGTTGTTTTCCCATTGTTCTATTCAACTCCATTGTCTGTGTTGGAGCATAAAAAGTGAACAACCTAGATTTTTTTCACATTTTGCATACATCAACAGCATTCACACACGACACAACATACACGCACACACACACTCTAATATATATTTGAAATAAAATTTTGTTTACTATTCTTTTAGTCATCTTGAAATGAGATGATGAGAGTACTCTTTGTTTAGTATAGAGTGGAGTCGTCGTTTAACTGTTTTTCTATTTTTTCTTTTCGATATTGTCTTCTCATTTCAGTCACCACTAGTTTTGCTGTCTTTGTTGTTGTTGTTGTTGTTGCCATTTTCATGCCCCAAAACAACACCAACAAAAGCTGGAGCAGCAGCACAAACAGCAACAGTATCTAAATCATAAAGAAAATTATCTATTCTCATGTTCTTTCTTTTCTATTTCGTATTCCTCGTCTCCACTACAATGTTTCACAAAGCCCAGTCCGTAAAAAGCCAGAACGGTACAGTGTGCCTAAAATGTTGTTACATTTTTTGTAGATCAGACCATCTATAAAGAAAACCTAGAATACCCTCCAGATGCTACAATTTAGTATCTTAGGTTAGTCACTGAGTTGGAAATGAATCACATCAGTCTAAATAATGAAATTCCGGATAATTTTCATGCATTTTATGGACCAAATCAACAAGAGCACGACATTGTTGAAGATAGGAAGGCATGCGTTCTTGTGTTGTAACCGACCTTTATAAGGCTTAAGACTCAATTCCCTTTTTGCAAAATATAGTGTGGTGAACGTTGGCGCCCAACGTGAAACTTTTCCATAACCTAACCTAATTTTAATTGGAATTAAAATATATACAAAATAAGTTTTCGTGTTACCTGTTCTAAGCCCTTAAGCCCAAGTCTTTATACAAAATATGGTGTAGTAACCGTTGGCGTCCAACGTGGAACTTTTCCATAACCTACAAATTTTAATTGGAATTAAAATATATACAAAATTTCTTTAAGAATATATGGAGATTTTATAATCTCTCCTACAAACAATCTAAAAAAATCTTTAAACAACAGATTCAGAAAAGAAAACAACACAAAAAATCTATTTCTTCCCCTCTCTCCTGAAGCAGATCATCTATTTTAAAAATTGATTTCGTCTAAGGATGACCAGAAGAGGGTTACTCTATAAAAGAATACCCTCCGAATGCTACAATTTAGTATTTTGGCGTAGCCACTGAGTTAGAAATGGATATCACATCAGTAAAAATGATTTTTCAATGAAATTCTGAACAATGTTCATGCTTTTCATGGAGCAAATCAGAAAGAGCACGACATTGTTGAAGATAGGAAGGCATACGTTCTTGTGGTGTAGCTGACCTTTATAAGACTTAAGACTTAATTCTCTTTTTGCAAAATATAGTGTAGTGGACGTTGGCGCCCAACGTGGAACTTTCCATAACCTAACCTAATATTAATTAGAATTAAAATTTATACAAAATAAGTTCTTGTGTTACCAGTTCTAAGCCCTAAGGTCCAATTCTTTTTGCAAAATATGGTGTAGTAATCGTTGGCGCCCAACGTGTAACTTTTCCATAGCCTAACTTAATTTTAATTGGAATTAAAATATATACGAAATAAGTTATTGTTAAGCCCTTAGGCTCAAGTCATTATGCAAGAAATTGTGTAGTAATCGTTGGCGCCCAACGTAGAACTTTTCCATGATCTAACTCTCTCTCTCCTTAAGCAGAACTTCTATTTTAAAAACTTAAAACAAGATTTGGTCTAAGGAAGACCAGAAGAGAGTTCCTCTATCTATTAAAGACCTATAATACCCTCTATAGGCAAAAGTGCCTAAGAGGTGTGAAAAAGGTATTCTGTCCATAGAATATTTGATTAGGGACTATATATTCTTTGAAGGATCCTCTCTCTCTCTTTAAAGTCTTTATAAGATATGAGGAAAACTTCTGTCTATAGAAGGCTTGAAAATTATCTTGTGTTCTTCGTTTGTGAAAACTCATTTACGACAAACTGTAATCAATACGGCTTTGTTGTTGAGCAAAGACTCGAAGGCGAAGACTGCCTTTTTGTGACACAAATATAATCTCGAATGCAATTTTTTTCTCGGGTTTCTCTATCAAAAAGTGGGTGTGGTGCGGGTGGCGTCTTCTTTACATGCGTTTTGTGCGTTAGACCAACAAAAAACCAAAGCAATGCAATGCATTCTCTTCGATATGCCAATAAACAACAAAACCATTCATTGTCATTGCTTTTAAGATGTGATTATTGTTGTAAATACTCTTGTCTTTTTTTTTGGTTTCATGTAATTAAGAAACAAACGATTTGAATTTATGAAGGAAAAATTGTATGAAATGGAAATAACAACTGAAGTTAGTTGTTTTTTTAGTTTAGAAAGTGGTGAACTGCCGAATTTGGTTTTTCCGATGAGAAAACATTCGTTGTCCAGCAAAGAGGTCAGCTGAAAATGTGCACCTTCGGTTGGCTACCGGAACTCAAGCGCCGTCCAAGGTGATGTTGTGGCCCGCCATAACAGCTAATGGTCGCTCTCCGCTCGTAAACGACCGTGACATCAGAATAAATGCTGAATATTATCGCGAAAATATTCTGGAGGGTGTATGAAAGCTTGGGCTCGCAAACATTTTGGCCGCAGACCTTGAGCAGGACTCAGCACCATCGCACTCAGCACGCGCCACCCAAGAATGGTTACAAAATGAGGTTCCTCGCTTCATTTCCAGCGCACAATGGCCACCAAAATCTACGGATAGCAATCCGTTAGACTATTGTGTCTGGAGTATTTTAGAAAACAAGGTTGGCACTACCAAAAAATACCAAAGTGTCGATCACCGCAAGCAAGCGCTTCGTCGCGAATGGGCCAAAATACCGCAGAGCAACATTCGTACAGGGTGTGACGGTTTCATTGGCCATTTCAAGGCCATAATTCTTGCCAAAGGTGAACAAATCTAAACTTTTTCTAAAATTTGATGCTATTTCCGATATTTTTGCATTCATTCAATGAAATTAAAAAAAAATAAACATTTTGTTGTTTAACTTTGTTGCGGTTTTTTTTCTATCTCACCCTTTAAATTTCTATATCTCCCTGCAGCAATCAATCTAATCTAATAAAAATCATTTTTCCAAATTTCCGGATTCCAATTCACCCAAATTGAAATTTAGTACCATTTAGTACACATTAGTACAATTTTTTCAAAACATTCTACATACCCCAATAATAAAGCCCAACAGTGATCCTAACTTCAAATTTCACGAGCCAGCTCTATCCTTTCACCCAAATCCAAATTGTACTAAATTTAGTAACATTTAGTACACATTAGTACCTAGGAATTTCCAAAACTTTCTACATACTCCAATAGTGATTCTTATTTCAAATTTCAGGAGTTCAGTTCTATCGGTTCACTCAAAATTTTACCAAATTTAGTATCGATACGTACGAATATACAAAACTACATCCATAGCCAAATCTTACACTCTAATAGTAACCTTTTTTATTTCAAATTTCTGCATTTCAATTCATTGTTTCGCCCAAATCCAAATTGTACCAAATATAGTACGATTTAGTACTTTTCGTACACATATGTAACAAATTTCCAAAACTACGTGTAGATCCCAATCCTCTACTCTCTAATGTTAATTTCGAATTTCAGGATTTCAGCTTCATTCGTCCCTCCAAATTAGAATCGTACCAAATTTAGTACTTTTCGTGTATATAAATACCCAATGCCAAAACCACCTCTTTAAAACCTTGATTCGCATTCCAAATTTCAAACTTTGAAACATCTACCTTCATTCCAAATTTAGGAGTTCTAGCTCTACCAGTTCGCCAAATACAAATGGTGTACCTTATTTAGTACTTTTCGTGCCGTCTTAATAAGAATTTCCCAAAACCCAGCCTTCGGACTAAGAATGAACTTCACCAAATTTCAACATTCTAGCTTCAGCGGTTTCGTATATGCTTTTCCGAAATTTGAAATCGAGAATGGGGGAGGTCCACTTAACCAAGTTTTTATATATGTCTGTATTAATATATTTTGCCGGATTTATATTTCAAAAAAATCAAGCATTATAGCAAAAGAGCTAAATTTGATCGATCTGAATGGGTGGTATCTCCCAGACGCATGCAACACCATTTTTGACCCCCACAACGTAAATTTTCCAATGATTTGGCGTTGTTGTCGATGTGAACATCATCCAGTATATTTATATGTGTCTGTTTGACACAGACAAACAGACAGACAGACCGACACACGAACGAACGCATGCACGCACGCAATGAACTCATTTCAAATCATACATGACAAACTGAGAAACGTGTGGATGGATGGAGATTGTGTGGGGAGGGGACGATAGAAACTTCGTAGATGAATGATGACGCACAAATGATAACGGCGGCGGGTTAACAAACGGTAGGCGATAGATTTGTCAGGGGATTTAGATGATGTTGACACAGTGACAAAGCTGCTGTGGGGTAGGAGAGCGATAGACAGACAGAGAGAGAGAGAGCGAGTTGATTGACACAAGTTCAAGTAACACATAACAGAAGCAACAGAGGCAGAACAGCACCCAACAACAACAGCAGCACATTCAACATCACTTGTAATAAAATATTAGCTACAGCAACACCAACAAAGGCGCTGGCTGCCTCAAATTGTTGTGAGGATGATGATGATGATGACGATGTTGACGTTGAGTTTATTGAAGATAATCAGACATTAGTTGATGCTTCATTTTGTGTAAACAATAAAAGGCAGTTCCACGTCAACACCACCGAAATAGTCCCAATTATGAAAAAGAGAACTATAAAAACGATGTCGACAAAATAGCTATAAAAACATTGTTTGAAAAAAATATTTAAAATTTTTTTTTCTTCTGAAAATAAAAAAAAATAGATAAACGTCTAAAAAA
This sequence comes from Musca vetustissima, assembly GCF_032173495.1. NCBI lineage: Eukaryota > Metazoa > Arthropoda > Insecta > Diptera > Muscidae > Musca > Musca vetustissima. Next base: position 280,712 of record NW_026880195.1, read on the forward strand.
GTACCTCCAGACATAAATAACAAATTATAGCTTCGTAAGACAATTCAGCATTCTGCAGAAACAGAAAAAATAGCTCTCAGTAACTGAGGATTTTACTAACACCTCCATAAGGTGGAGTGTAATTAAATTTGTCATTTTCATTGCAACACTTCTAAATAACCGTCCGCTGAAAACACGATAGAGATCGTAATATTTGAGATTAAACTTGTAAACTTAAATCACATTCAAAATAATCGACTCATATAACGATACCCCTACAATATTTGATATTTTGGTCATTTTTATGCCCTCCGCATTTTGACTTGGTTAGGCGTATAAACCGAAGTGTACGACAAAAATGTGATTCATCGAAATATTGGTTTTAGAGACCCCATGTTTCTTTGGTCCAAAACTGTTTCAGACAATTCACAAAATTCTGACCGTCCGTCGGTTTGGCTGGCTGGTGTGCACGACTCGATCCAAACTTTGCACAACCTATTATTACTTTCAAATTTAGTTAAAGTTCGAAGATGGGGAATATATGTCCTCTCCTTTCGCTAACCCCGAGAGGATAGGATACTCCTTCCTACCAAAAAGTATCAATATCGGCAAAAAATTTGCTATAATAAATAACTATAGTTGATATTTTGGGTTTTCATTAGTTGGCAAATCTTCTTAGTAAATACCAGTGAGCGGAGCTGTACAGTCGGACAGGGCCGACCATACGAACTCTAACATTCTGCGGATGCTTATTCCGAGCCTGCGCAATATTTCGTGATATTTGCTCAATCTGGCCTGATTAGAGGTCGATAGCACCTCTTCCTTACACTGACATATTTTCCGAATATTACTATTCATATTCAGTACATTTTCCGAATATTACTATTCATATTCAGTACAGCCCTTCTAATTACTTGTCCAGATTCCCTTCACCGTGAGCTGTGTTGTGATGTTCGGCCTATTATTAGCATCGACTAAAAAACACAAAAAAAGTTTTCTGTTTTCTGTCCTCTTCATTCCAATATTATAATCTGATCATCACCGAAAATTATAGGCGTTGTCCTTGACCATTACTAAATAATATATGAATACGTAAGCACCTGCACATATTTTAGTGTAACTCCAACATCTGAGTACAACGACAATACAATTGGTATCGATTTAAAGGCCAACCACTCCTCTTGGATATACTATCAACTTCTCGGGTCTATGTCATTCACGAGTAAATATATACGCTATATAATACAAATTTTGTAATTTTTCACACAAATGTCATGGTCCATTTGACCCGTTAAATATTGACCGATCTTTATCAAAACAGGCATGCTTATTCTTTGGCACAATCCACTTCTCTATGTACAAATTCGCGATGTTTGGATCATAATTGCGGCCTCTGGAGCGACCAGAAAACCCGACAAAAATAAAGTATTTGGTCCACTTCATCCCCCTAAACATTAATCGATCTATACCAAAAACAATAGGGCCGAACCCATCCTACAGGTTAAATTTCGTGCAGATTGGTCCATAACTGTGGCCTGTATCGTGTTTACAAATTATAATGGACAGACGGACGGACGGACACACATGTCTAGATCGACTCAGCTAGTCGAGATATGACGATCGGTATACTTAAAGGTGGGCCTAGGACCAATATTTCGCGGCGTTACAAACTCCTGGGGCTGCACAAAACTATAATACCCTGACAACATAGTTGTGCAGGGTATAATTATCAATGTTGCCCTTTTAAAGGCAAGCCTTCAAATAACGTTACCCCATATTTTTGATATCTTGAGTATTTCAGACACGTTTTTCCACCGAATTGGTTCTAATTTGATATATTAGGTTCGCATTGTTCTTAGTAAAAATGATCAACATTGGTACACATTTTGGGTTAATCCCCATATAAAGGTACCCTCCAATTTTCAATATTTTGAGTATTTCTCACACGTGCTACATACGAATAGACTCTAATTTGATATTTTGGATCCTACTGAGTATCCCTTTTGGTTATTTTTAAGAATATAAACATATTTTTAATACGAATTGGCTCTAAATTCGTATTTTAGGTTCTCTCCATCTACCATAATTCGATATTTTAGATTCTAATTGGGTGGCAAATCTTCTTAGTAAAAATTATTAACATTGACCCACTTTTTTGGGGTAATCTCCAACTTTCTGGATTTTAAGCCTTTCAGACAGGTATTCTTAACCGAATTAAGTCTAAATTTTGGATATCCGTCATATACGTGTACCTCTTAATTTTTGATATCTCCAAGATTCCAGGCATATTGTTCATACGAATTGGCTCTTAATTTATATTTTGGGTTCTCTCATCCTACCAAAAAGAGAGAACGCGGTTAATATTTAAGTATAGTCGTCATATAACGGTATCCCTCAATTTTCGGCACCATTAAACCCCTGTAATACGTTCCGCCTCCATTATATATGTTGTTATTGTCCTAGGCCGATTATCCAATCGAAAGGGCTATAATTTATCATTCCGGATTCTTGGATAAAGGACTAGCCTAATTTTAAATATTTTGGTGGAGGTGTTAGGCTCTATTTTCGAACGAAATTGGTCATTCTTGGGGAAGTCGTCGATTTTCGGTATTTTCCAATTTTCCATTTACCTGACCACAATTTGATACCTCGTTTTTACAGATGATAATAATTTCCTCCTGGATCTATGTCATGACATATTTTCCATACAAGGATTACGAACGATTTTAAATATTTTGAATGTCCACCACATGGTGCGGGGTATAAAAAACTTCTTAGCTAATTATCGGAGTTGATTATATCCGAAGCCTTATGGCTAATGCGTTTATATACACTTTGCTACATCAAAAATGTGCCTCTTTGGGTAAAATCCGTTTCGGACAGTTTGGGGACGATTTACAAACTTGTCAAAATTATATGAAGTCAATGGAGTATGCAATTTCATCCGAAGATGGGGTCTACATGGGGTCAAAATTGTCCGTTACACCCCACAGTTGGTCTATATAGGGCAAACCTCAATAATAATGTTTTTATAGAAAAAAAAAATCATATGTCATGTTTCCTTGAATCCATTACCTTGCGGCAATTGATATCGGAAATATATTTACGTAAACCACTTGTTATGGGCCTTTGCGGAGGGTCGGTTCTAACGCGATTCACATAGTGAATTAAAACTTAGCCATAAAAGAAGAATTTCACATGCAATTTGTAAAATGGACGTTTAGTGAGTTGGTCATACTAGAGACTTTCTTCCACAACTGTCTGTCTGTGTGTGTGTGTGTGTGGTTGTGTGCCTCCAATAGGTGCTTGTACCACAAAGGTAGGCACCAATGTAAGCTTACCACCAATGATGCGGTATTTTCATTCGATAATACCCACTCGATTCATATTTGATTGAGTGGAAGCAACAACAGCAATGAAGTGTAGTGACCACTTCAAGTGTGATGGCGGCGGCGTTATTTACAATAGCTAGGCCTGCATGGTCTGCCATGGACCTAGTCTAAACGGTCAGGAAGCCAACACTCAATTGTAAGTGAGGGATCTGTGTGTTTCAAACAAAGACACACATCTGTCGTCATGTCAACAACAGACAACAACATCACCAATATTATTGTTGTAATACCGCAATTGGTAGCCCCCGTCCCAAAAAAGCCATAGAAATGTAAGAGTTGAGTTGGTCAATAGTTTTATATGTTTTGCGTTTGTTCGATAAATAAATTCATTGAAATTTAATTTTGGGAATAGGTAAATAATTTTCTGAGGACTGAAAAAAAGTTCAGTCGGTGTTGCCGACAGATATATACCCTCAGTATATGTCCGCGAAGGAGGCCTTCGAAGTTATACACAGGTTTTATTATTCGCTTTATATAAGGTATATGTTTTTATCAAAGCGCCTTCGGATTTAATGCGGACCAAATCGGTTATTCAATTCGCTTCAATTTGAATTTACAAGTTTATGAAATATTGACCTCTTTGTGGGGGAGGTATCAGAAGGAGATGGTCGACCGATCCCGACTTCGGACTTGATCTGGTAATGATAATAGGGTGCACAAAGTTTGGTACAAATCAGACATTCCATTCCCACAATATTGGATTTATAAATATTGAAATGTTCGACCATTTGTGGGGGAGGTACCAGAAGAAGGAGACCAATGGGTCCCATCTTCGTGTGTGATCCAGGCTTGGTATAGTCGGACATTGCGTTCCCCCAATATTAGATTTATAAATATTGAAATTATCGAACATTTGTGGCGGAGGTACCAGAAGTTGTTGACCGAAATGGGTCCCATCTTTGGACTCGGTCTAGGCTCGGCAAATATAGTAAGTTGTACAAAGTTTGGAATCGTATAGTCCATTCCCCCAATATTGGATTTATAAATATTAAAAATGTTGAGCATTTGTGCGGGAGGTACCAGAAGAAGTTGACCAATGGATCCCATCTTTCGACTTGGTCTAGGCTCGGTAAAGATAGTAGGTTGTACAAAGCTTTTTCAAATCAAATAGTTCGTTCGCATGATATGATATGAAATTAATTGAAAGCACAATTTTTACAATTTTGTCAGGGATGTACCAGAAGGAGTTAATCGATATTCTCGATCTTCGAACTTAAAATAAGTTTGGTAGAAATATAACGATGTGCAATGTTTGGATGAAATCGTTTACTCCCTTCAAAAGTTATAGTGTGCACCAGCCGGCCAGGCCGATCAACGGACATATTTAAATAGACTCCAAATTGCCTGAAACAGATTTGGTGCAAAAAAAACATGGGTACTAAAACCAATATTTTGAGGAGGCACATTTTTGCAATATCAAAATCTATATATCCTCATTCGCAATAAGGCTGAGGATATAAAAAATACGGACACATCTATAAATATGGTCCGAGGTCGGATTTTTTCCATACCAAAAAAATATGCCTCAGATAAAACTCAGGTCGAATGGTTTCCATAGAAAAAAAAGTGTCGCCTAACACAGATCACAGATTTTTTACGAGGCATATACATATGTGTTTAGCCTAATATTTCCGAACATTTTTAATGAAAATTGATCTCCAGCGACATTTATTCGTTTTTTCATGCTTTCAAAACATCTTCCGAACTAATTTTTCACTCCGATTCAAACATCATCTTTTGGCGACGAAAATCGTTGCCCATTTGTTTTTTCATAGTGAGGGTGAATTAAAAGAAGTTATTGAGATTCTCCGGGTATATGGAATTCCCATCAATTCCACTTTTTGGACGCTCAAAAAGAAGTGGGTTAAGAAGTGCTAGCATTGTCAGGGGCGCAAAAATTCGCTTGTTCGTTTTTCGAATTTCTCGCCACATGGTAAATTTTGTCGAAGTGCTTCTTTCACGAATAACGTTCATTGGGTTTGGCTCGTCTTCGATGACCCACACGTTCGATTTATATTTTGTTTCAGGCTTATATGCATAGATCCATGATTCGACAACTGTGTCGATTTTATCATTTCATAATTTTTTTATTTGTACAAAAATCGAAAAAAATGACTTGCTCTCAGTGTAATAAGTCTCTATTCTGTGACGCTTAAGAAATTTACAGTTATAAACAGATAGTGTGTGGTCGGCCGGTTGGTCGGCGGTTTGTCATAATTTAAATTTCATAAAAAAATTAACCTAAATATGCAAACGCCCACTTGTTACAATAACAACAACGGCAGCAGTTAGCGACAGTTCCCAGCTGTTGTTCAATTTCTTTGATGGCGAACTGGTTAAGTGAATCCAAATGAATGTAGCTTGTTGTTGTTGTTCATGATTTGGTATTTTAATTTAAAATCAATATTGAACTGGTTTTTTTTGTACTGGTAGTTTGTCTTGTTTGTAAAAAACGGTTCTTTCTGGTATTAGACAAGAACATTGAAAACTGAATAAAACGTATTTGAACATGGTTTTAATATTTACAACGGTTTTTTTGCGCTGAAACCAAATTTCGAAGCACTTTCGTAACAACACAGCACTGTAAACAACACAGCACATGATCGTACGTTAAACCATACTGAGCATGTTTATTTAAAAAAACTCAAACATTACAGTGAAAATGTCAAATGTCACATAGTGCCGCATAGACCAGAAAATTAAATAGAGTGATTTTGTCTTATCACTGTCAGAGAGGTTGCTCATAATTTTTAAGTGGGATTGTTTCTATACTCTTTCGAGTCAAGCTTAATGATAAAAGTTTAAAGAATCCTGATCTTCTATCCGCATAAGTCGGATTTTCTAAAAGTCTGATCTTTTTTTATCGATAGAAATCTATCGGCCGGTTTTCTATTCATGGACGTCTGGTCTTGTAACCAGAGAAGTCTGATCTCCCATATATATAGAAATCTGATTCCCTGACCGTAGAAGACTGATCTTCTATCCACATATCTCTGGTCTCCTTTCAATACAAGACTGGTATTTTATCCATAGAAGCCCAATCTTTTATCCATAGAAGTCGGGACTTTTATCAATAGAAGCCTGGTCTTCTATGCATGGTCGTTTATACATAGAAGAATGATCTTTTATGCATAGACGACTGGTCTTCTATCCATAGAAGCTTACATCCATAGATGATTCGATTTCTATCCATAACAGCCTGGTCTTCTATTCTATCCCTAGAAACCAGATTCTCTAGCCATAGAAGCCTAGTCTTTTATCCATAGACGCCCGATTTTCTATCCATAGAACCCTGGTCCTGCGTCCTAACCATAGAAGCCTGGTCTCCTATCCATAGAAACCTGGTCTTCTATCGATAAAACCTGGTCCTCTTTGCATAGAAGATTGGTCCTATATTCATAGAAGCTTGGTCTTTTATCCATAGACGACTGGTCTTCTATCCATAAAAGCCTTGTATTCTGTTCATAAAAGCCTGGTCTTCCATCCATAGGAGTCTGGTCTTCTATCCATAGAAGCCTGATCTTTTATCCATATAAGCCTGGTCTTCTATCCATAAAATCCTGGTCATCTATCCATAGAAGCCTAGTCCTCTATCCATAGAACCGTGGACTTCTATCCATAGAAGCCTGGTCCTCTATCCATAGAACCGTGGACTTCTATCCATAGAAGCCTGCCATAAAAGCCCGATCTTTTATCCACAGATACCTTGTATTAATCAATGAAAGTCTAATCAATTATCATTTAACGGCTCGTCTTCTATCCATAGAAGACTGGTCTTCTATCCAATGAAGCCTGGTCTTCTATCCATAGAAGACTGGTCTTCTATCCAATGAAGCCTGGTCTTCAATCCATAGAAGCCTGGTCCTCTATCTATAGAACCGCGGACTTCTATCCACAGAAGCCTGCTTTTCGAACCATAAAAGCCGGATCTTTTATCCACAGATACCTTGTATTAATCAATGAAAGTCTAATCACTTATCCTTTAACGGCTCGTCTTCTATCCATAGAAGACTGGTCTTCTATCCAATGAAGCCTGGTCTTCTATCCATAGAAGCCTGGTCCTCTATCTATAGAACCGTGGTCTTCTATCCATAGAAGCTTGGTCTTTTACCCATAGATAAGTTTTTTCTTATCTACAGAAGACCTGTCTTATAGATTGTAGAAGACCAATTTTATAGATTGTAGAACTCCGTGTTCTACCCATACAATTCGACATTTCCATCTATAGAAGCTTTGTTTTCTACCCTTGGAAGACATGGCGATTCATGAAAAAAATTCTATAGGTCTTGACCATAGAAGACTTGTCTTTGTTGTCTATCTTACAGATTGTAGAACATGCATATCCATATAAAACCTTCATAATGTCTGACATCTCTGTAAGACATATAAACATGCTGGTATCTGACTTTAACAGCAGAATATTGATGACTCAACACTGAAAATGTTTTTTTTTTTTTTTTAAATTCAATTTCAATTGAATTGAAATTCAACGCAGTTTTCTTCCTCTTCTTCGATGATTGTTTTTTTTTCAATTTTTAAAATGAAAATAACTGCTATAAATTTGAATTGTAGATTATTTCTATAAATAAAATAAATAATTGTTGATAGAATTGAAACACAAAACAAAGAAACGAAACAAAATGAAATACGTCATTGCAAAAAGCAAACCAACAGCTACAGCCAACAACACGTGGTATTAACGACGTGTGGTGAATTCTGTACCCTGATGAGATTGTCATACAACTTGTTTTTCGAATAAAACAAAACAAAATAATTTATCTATTTTCGTTTGGAAATAATTCCGACAACCTAAAGTACTCCGGTCGGCGGAATTTGTGATGAATACACAAGCGTGATTTATTATTTCTTTAGATTTTTTTAAAAGTGTATTTTTTGGCACCACCATCTGAACTTGTTAAATTTCATTCGATGTTAACAATTTCAGTTTTTTGATGTGCCAACCGCCACATTTAACGTTAAATCGTTATGAGCGATACAAACTGACAACCAAACAAAAACCCCAGATGGCTTTCTGCGGTATTAACTGACTGACTAAGTGACGGACGGACTTGTTGGTTGTTTGGTTGGTTGGCGTTGACATTGGTCGTTTTGTTGTGGTGACTAACACCGTTAATGTTTAACTCATAAATTCCGAATTTAGATATGAAAAAAAACGAAAGAAAGAAATCAAAAAACAAACAAAATCAAATCAAAGACAGCAAATACAAAACACAGACAGGCAATCAACCGCGATTTTTCAATACCCGGTTTGCGGAATTATGAATTGTAAATAAATTCCAAGTATTTGAATACAACGGCCAAAACTCACTAAATATGTATGTGAGTGTGTGTATGCGTTGTGGTTGGATTCTCCCGACTGATTGCCTTTTTCTGTTGGATCTGAATATGAACCAAAACAAAAAAACTCTTGGATAAAATTTACACAGATTGGCAAATACGTTAAGTCCCAACTAAAAACCGGATTTATTTCAATGCTGCTGTTGTTGTTGCTGTTCGTTCTTATTATAAAATGTTTGTCATCTTCATCGTCGGAACTTCATGTTAAGTGTTTTATTTTTTATTTATTCTTATTTTTTTTTTTATAATTTACCTGAGGTGTGTGAAACAGTGAATACACAAGAGATTAAATATTTATGGAAGTCTATCCACAGAAATCTGGTATTCTATCCATGGAATCCTTATCTTCTATCCATAGAAGCCTGACTTTCTATCCTTAGAAGACTGGTCTTCTATCCACAGAAGTCTGGGACCTTCTATCCATATACGACATAAGACTTCCATCTAAAGAATAATTGGTTCAACTATTTATAGGAGAGTTGGGTCTTTTATCGATAGAAGACACAAAACTTGGATATTTACTTTATGGAGGACTGGGGTACTCTATCCATAGAAGTCGGAACTTTTATAAATAGAAGCCTGGTCTTCTATGCATGGTCTTTTATATATAGAAAATTGATATTTTATGTATAGACGACTGGTCTTCTATCCATTGAACCCTGATCCTGGTCTTCTATCCATAAAAGCCTGGACTTTTACTCACAGACGCCCGATCTTTTATCCACAGATACCTTGTATTAGCCAATGAAAGTCTAATTACTTATCCTTAGACGACTCGTCTTCTATCCATAGAAGCCTAGTCCTCTATCCATAGAAGTCTGGTCCTCTATCCATAGAAGCCTGGACATCTATCCATAGAAGCCTGACATTCTATCCATAGAAGTCTTCTATCCACAGAAGTCTGGTCTTCTATCCACAGAAGTCTGGGACCTTCTTTTCATATACGACATAAGACTTCCATCCAAAGAAGAATTGGTTCATCCATTTATAGGAGAGTTGGGTATTATATGGATAGAAGACATGAGTATTTACTTTAAGGAGGACTGGGGTACTCTATTCATAGAAGACTTGGGACTTCTATCCAAAAAGACTGGATTATTGTATTTATAGAAGACTTGCGTCTTCTATCCATAGCAGACTGCAATCTTCTATCCATTGAAGAATAGAGTACTTTTATATATAGAAGAATTTAGAGTCAACAATGAGTTTACACACTGAATAAGTAAAAATGTTGTTCCCATTTTGTTTTCTCCATAGAAGTCTTGGCTCTTCCTTTTATAGGAGACATGGGTCTTCTATGGACAGAAGACACAAGACTTACTTCATGGTGGACTGGGTATACTAAGCATATAAGACTTGGGAAGACTATCCATAAAAGGCTCGGCTATTATATCCATAAAACCAGTGAGTGGAGCAGTATAGTCGGACGGGGCCGACCGTACGATACCCTAAACAACTACCACGGAACTCTAACTTTCTGCCGACGTTTATTCTGAGTGTGGGCAATATTTCGTGATAGTTGCACCCTCTTGCCCGATTAAAGATCGACAGCACCTCTTCCTTACACTGACATATTTTCCGAATATTCCCAATATTGAGTACAACCCTTCAATTACTTGTCCAGATTCCCCTGTGTTGTGATGTTCGGATTATAATTGTGGCCTATAGATCGTCTCGAAAAAAACATAAAGAATTAAGTTTTCGGTCCACTTCATCCCAAAATGTTGATCTGATCATCACCAAAATTATACCCGATATCCCTGACCATACCTGGATCCTCATTGAACATTTCAAAGCGATCAGCGCTATATTTCCGCCCTCTAGTGTGGTATTGGGTTACTAAATAATGTAAATATTTAAGTGTAACTCCCACATCTGAGTACCATCGACCATATAATTGGTATCAATTTAAAGGCCAACCACTCCTCTTGAACACTATCTCGGGCCTTGGTCCTTTAGGGGCAAATATATTCGCCATAGAATACAAATTTTGTAATTTTTCACACAAAATTCAGGGTTCATTTGACCCGCTAAATATTGACCGATCTTTATCAAAACAGGCATGCTTATTCTTTGGCCCGATTCCCTTTTCTATGCAAAAACTCGCGGTGTTTGGGCCATAATTGCGGCCTCAGGAGCGACCAAAAAAACGACAAAAATAAAGTTTTTGGTCCATTTCATCCCCTAAATATTAACCGATCTTTTCCAAAAACAATAGGGGTCTTCATTGGCCAGAACCCATTCTACATGCAAAATTTCGTGAAGATTGGTCCATAACTGTGGCCTGTATCGTGTTTACAAATTATAATGGACAGACGGACGGACGGACGGACACACATGTCTAGATTGACTCAACTAGTCGAGATATGACGATCGGTATACTTCAAGGTGGGTCTAGGACCAGCGTTACAAACTTTTGGAGCTGCACAAAGCTATAATACCCTGACAACATAGTTGTGTAGGGTATAAAAACTTGATTCGTTCATACTTGAGTCTTCTATCCTTAGACGAGCCTTCTATCCAAAGAAGTCTTGGGACTTTTATCCATTGAAGACTAGAGTCTTTTTATATATAGAAGAATAGCGTTTAGAGTCAAAAGAAGCCTTGAGTAATCTATCCACCTTTTTATATACAGTGTACAGTGTGTCATCAGTGACTTTAAACATTGAAGAAGTAACAACTTTCTTTCAATTTTCTTTTGTCCAGAGAAGTCTTGGCTCTTCCTTTTATTGGAGACTTGAATGTTCTATGGATAGAAGACACAAGTCTGGGGTATTTTATTCAAGGAGAACCAGGGTATTTTCCATATAAGACTTGGTACTTCTATCCATAGAAGACTGGGAGTCTTCTATTCATAGACTACTTGAAGTCATGGGACTTCAACCCATTTTTATATATAGAAGGCTAGAGTCTAAAACCAACAGAAGCCTTGAAAGCCTCTATCTATCTTATATATACAGTGTGTCAAAAATGAGTTTACACTATGAAATAATTAAAATTTTTGTTTTCAATTTTGTTGCCATTATCAATTTCTCAAATGCGATTACCTTCCATAATTATGCCATGATAGTATAATAATAATGTTATTGTTAAATGTTAATTTTTCATAATTTTAATTTTTTTTAGCCTCCCTTGGTATCTACCAATTAGTTTCCCCTTGGCTTTGTTTTATATGAACCCCAAATCAGTATTGGCATTTTTCCAATTTTAACTGTTGGGATGATGTTCTGTTCTTTAAAAGCCTTACGCCAAACTCTGTTGGACCCCTCGTTATATTGTAATATAATATTATTTTGGTTTCATCGCAAAATATAACGTCGTCTCAATATTCAGTTGACGAATGAAAACTTCTTGTCTATATTTGCTGCAGGTAGTAAGGGCTTTTTATGTGCTGCTTTTGATGAGAATAGATTGTAAATTGTCTTTCGTATAACTGAAAACATTTTCGACAATTCGATATAATAAGTATAAATAAAATAGGTGCTATTTAAAGTTTCTTAATTCGAAAATGTTTAATAATTTTGTATCTGTGGGAAAATCGTCAGATAGTCCCTTTTGTAATTTGTCAAAATTCAACAGATAAATTTCCGGAAATCCATTATAATTCCTAAGTCCAGAAATAGTTTTAGTCTTAATATTTTAAAAGTACTTCTTGTGTCGTTTCATGAAGAATTTTTCTCTTGGTAAAATATTAAAAAAATCAATTTTGTACTAAATTTTAAATTAAGTTGAGAATTACTAACAAATCAAAATGATACAAAATAGTATAATTAATGTTATTTCGAGTTTCTACATTTGAAAATTTTTAATAATTATCGATGTATAAAGTCATTCTTGACATACTGTATGTGTGTCTTCTTAATATTACGGATTACACATCGTTCAAATTTTTATAATGCCATTGTGAAATGTTATTATTATCTTTTTTATTCCAACGCTTCTAGCTCAGAACTCATGCAACGATAAAAAAATTGAAGACTTTGGGGCCTTTATTTATAATATTTTTGTACCACTTCTTTTTTTTTCTTCGCAAAACTACTGTCTCCGCTCTGAAACGGTTTTCCACTGGCTGGCTAGTCAATTTTCTCCGCATCGTTATTAACGATCAATTAAAATGGAGTTAACAAATCCTGTCAACTCCTTTTTCATGTTTCGTCGGTACATCGGTACATCTGATATGGGTATATGATTTATCGTCAAACTAGAATTCATAATAATAATAACGAACTTTAACGGTAATACATACATACATACATACGTATGTATATGTGTGTAATACAACGAGATGACTAATAATAGAAAAAAATGTTTTCAATTCAATTTCTCAATAAAAAAATGTAAAGAAACCTGTATTTTTTTCCATGCGATTCATTGTTTTTTTTTTTCAACTTTCGAATAAAACTTAAGTAATTGAGTGACGAATTTCATGAGAAATTCTAAAGAAATTTAAGAAGAATTGTCGTCTTGTGTCACATTAAATATGTCAAGGAAGTGTAAATATTGATGATACGAATTCATAAATGCGAATATTATTTCAATTTTGCTAATTGGAAACCCCTAATTTGCTAATTGGAACTCCCATACTGATTTTAATTATTATCGATCATAATGAAAGAGGGGAAGAGAATTCCGAAAATTGGGACGGATATTTCGGAACTATTTAGGCAGCTGTTTTGAGTTTCTCAAATAAAAAATTCTCGAAATTGTTGCAAAATTTTGTTTTGAAACGGCAACACTGACAAAAGAGAATCCATTACCCACTACCTAACAGTTGCCGGAATATAAATAAAAAAATCAAACCGGTTACTTATTCAACATTACTCAATACTGGTTCTTATCTTCAAAACAAATAAAGTCAGATGCCAAGCAACAAAAAAATCGAAACGAAACACACGAAATAAAAAATTCCCCCCAATGAGGTAAAATTGTATTGACAATTGGTTTGAAAGTGGTGGGTGGAGAAGGGGGGACATTAAATGGAGAGGTGTTCTATTGTTAGATATAAATATAAAAAAACACCGTAATTTAATCACAACAAAGAGGAGTATTAAAACAATGAGAAATTCAATCAACAAAAATATTGTAATTGTATAAAAACAAAAAACAGTTTTTTTATTGCAGATTTTTTTTTAATTCATAATTTTTTTGTGTATGTATTTTTTTATTTATTTAAGTTATCGCTTAATTATAAATATGTATGTACAGTACTTGGAATGTACTACTATTCATTTCTATTTATAAATATAAAATTATTATGACTTATGCGTATTATTGAGGAATATTCATTTTTTAGGGTTAAAAAAAAAGCGCATAGATTGCAATCGATTTTTTTAGGTCTATTCTGATACCTATAATAGTAAAACTATAGGGCGAACAATTTTATAGAATATTTTGACTTGGTATAACCACGTCTTAAATGAGTTTTCAAATATTTCTGGAAAAAGGAACCTAAAAGATCCCTTCAAAAAAAGACAAAAGTACTCCTCACATTTATATCAGTAATATTGCCAAAGATGCCCTATTCTAAAATGCAAGAATTTCGAGAAATCCTAAACCAAATATTTTCCAGTAAATTTTCATTTTATTCATAAAAAAAAAACACAAAATATAAAGGCACAATTTATTTTGAAATAAAATATATCTATACAGAATTAAATTGACCTATTTTTTGCACTGTCAAGACTAAAGCAACTTTTTGATTTTTTCTTATAGACACAGGGTGAAATAAAAAACTGCAACAAAGTCAAATGCCATAATTATACCCTACACAACTATGTTGTCAGGGTATTATAGCTTTGTGCAGCCCCAAGATTTTGTAACGCCGCGAAATATTGGTCCTAGACCCACCTTTAAGTATACCGATCGTCATATCTCGACTAGCTGAGTCGATATAGACATGTGTGTCCGTCCGTCCGTCTGGCCATTATAATTTGTAAACACGATACAGGCCACAGTTATGGACCAATCTTCACGAAATTTTGCATGTAGAATGGGTTCTGGTCAATGAAGACCCCTAGGGGATGAAATGGACCAAAAACTTTATTTTTGTCGGTTTTTCTGGTCGCTACAGAGGCCGCAATTATGGCCCAAACACCGAGAATTTTTGCATAGAGAAGGGGATCGGGCCAAGGAGTAAGCATGCCTGTTTTGATAAAGATCGGTCAATATTTAGCGGGTCAAATGGACCCTGACTTTTGTGTGAAAAATTACAAAATTTGTATTCTATGGCGTATATATTAACTCCCGAAGGACATAGACCCATGAAGTTGATAGTATATTCAAGAGGTGTGGTTGCCATTTAAATTGATACCATTTATATGGTCGTATGTACTTGGATGTGGGAGTTACACTTAAATATTTACTGGTTCATACGAATTCAGATATTATTTAGTAACCCATTATCACGCGGAAATATAGCTCTAATCGCTTTGAAATTTTCCATGAGGATCCATGTATGGTCGAGGACAACACCTATAATTTTCGCTGATGATCAGATAATAATTTTGGTATGAACTGGACCGAGAACTTAATTTTTTGTATTATTTCGAGTCGATCTATAGGCCACAATTGAAAGCCTAACATCGCAAGACAACCCACGGTGAAGGGAATATGGCCAAGAAATTAGAAGGGTTGTTCTGAATGTTAGTAATATTGGTTGACCTCTAATCGGTCAAGAGTGTGGAAATATATCGAAATATTGTCCATGCTCAGAATATAGAACCATAGAAAGTTAGATTTTCGTGGAAGTTGTGTAGGGTATCATATGGTCGGCCCCGTCCGACTATGCTGCTCCGCTCACTGGTTTATATATATATATATATATTATATATATATTATATATATATATACCTTGCTTTGTGCGCTGGAAATGAAGCGAGGAACCTCATTTTTTAACCATTCTTGGGTGGCGCGTGCTGATTGCGATGTTGCTGAGTCCTGTTGGAATGTCCTCCAGAATATTTTCGCGACAATATTCGGCATTTATTCTGATGCCACGATGGATTAATATGAGCGGAGAGCGACCATCGGCTGTTATGGCGGCCCACACCATCACCATGGTCGGCGCTTGAGTTCTGGTGGTCAACCGAAGATGCACATTTTCAGCTGACCTCTTTGGCAAGTAAACACGATCATTTCTTTTTTTTTTACAAACTGCTGGGCAACGAATGTTTTTTCATAGGAGAAAATCAAATTCGTCAGTTCACCACTTTCGGCCAAGCGACGCAACTCTTTAGCTCTTTTGAGTCTATTTTCTTTCTGTTGTGGTGTAAGTTCTTGCACTTTTTGGAATTTCAATGGATTTACCCCGAGCTCATTTTTCAATATTTGCCGAATGGAGTATTGCGAGATGTTTTTAACTCATGAGCCATTTTGTTTGGCCACTGCGACGCGGGTCGAACCATTTCTGTTGATGTTGCTATTTTCCTCCGACCACTTTCAAATATAAAGAAATCACATTATGAGGCTTGAATTCCTTCGCGAATAACTTTTTTTCTGGAAAATTCTCAATAAAATGTTTTTGTACGTTTGTAAACAATGATCTGTCACTGAAATAATTTTAACAGCTGTCGGACGAGTGACTTTGAAATGACAGCAGTCTGAAGTTGGTTGTTTTTTTTTTTTTGATCTCACCCTGTATATCAGTCGACCGGTCGAGGCATGACAATGAAAGGAGTAATTTTTTAACCCTATGGTCAATAACCAAAAAAGTATACGTAGATCAATAACCGTGGTACATTTGTACCCATCCAAAGATAGCTCTGTAACTCATTAAAAAAAGTGGACTATCGAGTCTATAGTCTATTAGTCTATACGTATCTGATCTATGAATAATAATTGGATAATTAAGGACAATAATCATTGTTTTTGTCCCTGTATACCAAGGAAAACCAAGGTAGTTTCTGATTTCCACGAGTCGCCCTGATGGTCCCATGTTGTCTAGGGCCACAAAAATATGCAGAGGGGTTGAGGAACACCTAAATAAGATCCCAATAAAAAAAAAATAACTAAAACAGCTTAACCCATTCGAAAGCTATAACGAATTTACTATAATTGTTTTAGATAGATTATCATTTAAGCATGGATTTAAATATATATTATTTTAATGTATATATAATTTTGAGTTCCTACATCTAGATCAGACTAATTTAAAATAAAAAATCTCACGATAGTCCAATTTTTTAATGAGTTACAGAGCTATCTTTGGATGGGTACAAATGTACCACGGTTATTGATCTACGTAGGTAATAATTTAAAAATGTTTTTAAAAATTTTATATATGGAAAATATTTATAATTTTTTTCTTCGATTATGTGTGAAAAAACCTCAAGAATGATTCCTCAAATTTGATCTAAATATCCCCATTATAAAAAGATTTACAGCATTTTTATTCGAAAACCAGGAAGGAAAGTTGTAAAGTCGGACTGGGACGACTATATGATACCCTTCACCACTTTGGGTATATTCTACATATGTATCCTAACAGACGATGCGTTTTTGTTATATATCTATATCTTAACCGATTTCAGGGAAACTTGCCAGAGACTAATTTATACTACATCAGTACGTTGTGCCAATCGGCCTAGCTCTGGATCTTTTATCAACATCATTCTAGACTTAATGTAGTAACCTATACCAAAATTCGTTTAAATCGAAAGATATATAGGGACTTTGGTGCACTAATTACATAAAATCGGACGAAACTATATATGGGAGCTATATCTAAATCTGAACCGATTTTCATGAAACTTAGCACACATTATTATAGACGATATTCAGTGCGCTGTGCCACATTTCGTGCAAATCAAAAGATTTCCAGGGACTTTAGTGGACTATTTACCTAAAATCGGGCGAAAATATATATGGGAGCTATATCTAAATCTGGACCGATTTTCACGAAACTTGGCAGACATCATTCTAGACCTTATTCATTACGCTATGCCAAAATCCAGAGACTTTGGTGCACCAATGCCCTACAATCGGACGAAAATATATATGGGAGCTATATCTAAATCTGAACCGATTTTTCGCAATTTCAATAGGGTTGGTCCCTGGCCCAAATAAATAAGCTGTGCCAAATTTCACCGAATTTGGATAATAAATGCGACCTGCATTTCGTTTACAATTTATCATGGACAGACGGACATGCATAAATCGACTCAGAAAGTTATTCTATGCATATTGTCAAAAGGGACCATGGGTATATCTCGATTATTTTTGCCTGTTACAAACATATGCACAAAGACATAATACCCTGTACCACAGTGTGGTGAAGGGTATAAAAAAAGTACAAATTTACCCGGTTATTGACCGTAGGGTTAATATGTAGTCCTTGCAAGCAAAAATAATATCAGACATTGTAATTTTCCCGATTGAGATAATGCTTCATTGACATACAAAAATTTAAGTTTTCGATACATTCTTTTTGGGTTAATCTACGTAGAAATATGTAAAAATGACCCCAACAAAATGTTCACAGGTTAATTCCATTTTGTTTCTGAAAATTTATTTTTCAAGTTACTGTAAACAATACAACACATGGTAGATCGTTAAATCGTACAGATTATTTTTAATGCAAAGAAATCAAATTTTCCAATAGGAATTTAAAATATATATACTAAAGAATGACATTCCTATTGGTGAGATTGGATTTTTTGCATAAATTAGCAATCTGGTG